>NC_061102.1:11099543-11102608 GCF_015104395.2 Macrobrachium nipponense
TTATTATTTTTTGCTCTATCACAATCCTCCAATTCGACTGGGTGGTATTTATAGTGTGGGGTTCCGGGTTGCATCCTGCCTCCTTAGGAGTCAGTCACTTTTCTTACTATGTGCGCCGTTTCTAGGATCACACTCTTCTGCATGAGTCCTGGAGCTACTTCAGCCTCTAGTTTTTCTAGATCCTTTTCAGGGATACTTGAGATCGTGCCTAGTGCTCCTATGATTATGGGTACGATTTCCACTGGCATATCCATATCCTTCTTATTTCTATTTTCAGATCTTGATACTTATCCATTTTTTCCCTCTCTTTCTCTTCAACTCTGGTGTCCCATGGTATTGCGACATCAATGAGGGATACTTTCTTCTTGACTTTGTCAATCAACGTCACGTCTGGTCTATTTGCACGTATCACCCTATCCGTTCTGATCCCATAGTCCCAGAGGATCTTTGCCTGATCGTTTTCTATCACTCCCTCAGGTTGGTGGCTCGTACCACTTATTACTGCAAGGTAGCTGATGTTTTCTAGCATTGGCTCCAATGGAGGGCTTTTGCCACTGAATCATGCCTCTTTTTTGTACTGGTTCTGTGCAAGTGCCGGACATTCGCTTGCTATGTGGTTTTATGGTTTCATTTTTCGTATTGCACTTCTACATATGGGAGAGATGTTATTTCCATCTACCGTTCTTTGAACATATCTGGTTCTTAGGGCCTGATCTTGCGCTGCTGTTATCATTCCTTCAGTTTCCTTCTTGAGCTCTCCCCTCTGTAACCACTGCCATGTGTCATCGCTGGCTAGTTCTTTAGTCTGTCTCATGTATTGTCCGTGCATTGGTTTGTTGTGCCAGTCCTCTGTTCTGTCTGCCATTCTCCTGTCTGTATATTTCTGAGTCTTCGTCTACTTTTATTAGTTCCTCTTCTCATTCACTATTTAGCCACTCGTCTTCACTGATTTTTCAGATATTGCCCACCAGTGCTCTGTTCTTGATGTTGACGCAGTCCTCTATACTTAGTAGTCCTCTCCCTCCTTCCTTTCGTGTTATGTATAGTCTGTCCGTATTTGCTCTTGGGTGTAGTGCTTTGTGTATTGTCATGTGTTTCCTGGTTTTCTGATCTATACTGCGGACTTCTGCCTTCGTCCAATTCCACTATTCCTGTGCTGTATCTGATTAATGGCACTGCCCACATGTGTTTATGGCTTTTATCATATTTCCGGCGTTGAGTTTTGACTGAGTATCGCCTTGAGTCTCTCATATATTCTTTCCTGATCGTGTCCTTCATCTCTTGTGTTTTATCCCCCCCTTCCTTTTATTATTCCCAGGTATTTGTATCCTATCTCATCTATGTTTTGATGTTTACACCCATCTGGTAGCTTTTCTATCCCTTCAGTTCTCGTTACTTTGCCTTTTTGTATGTTGACTAAGGCGCATTTTTCTATTCCAAACTCCATCCTGATGTCCCCAGATACAATCCTTACAGTCTGGATTAGGGTATCTATTTCCTTGATGCTCTTACCATACAACTTGATGTCGTCCATGAACATCAGATGATTGATTCTGTTGCCTCTTTTCTTGAGTTGGTACCCGGCATCCATCTTCTGTAGTACTTTTGTCATGGAAATCATTGGCTACTACGAAGAGTAGTGGGGGGCACAATGAGTCGCCTTGGAAGAAACCCTTTCCTGATATTAACCACCTCTGCTAGTCTTATTCCAGAGCTTGTAAGTATTGTATTCCAGCTTGCGCATTGTATTTTTGAGGAAGTTGATGGTGTTTTCCTCTGCCCCATATATTTTCAGGCATTCTATTAGCCATGTGTGTGGTATCATGTCGAAGGCTTTTTTTATAGTCTATCCATGCCATGCTTAGGTTGGTTTTCCTTCTTCTACTACTGTTCTTCATTACCATTTTGTCTATCAGGAGCTGGTCTTGTGTGCCCCTACACTTTTCTTTCTGCAGCCTTTCTGTTGGTGGGGGATGGTGTCTCTCCTCTAGGTAATTGTATAGACCTTTCACTGATGATACGTGTTAGTAACTTCCACATTTATTGGTAGGCCTGTATTGTTACTGGATATATTTCGCTTACTCTTGTCTTTTTGTACTAAGGAGGTTCTTCCTGTGGTCATCCATTTTGTGGAATGCATGGTGATTTGAGATACAATGCTGGAGTTGTTCTGCTATTCGTGGGTGTAGGGCCTTGAAGGTTTTGAGCCAGTATCCATGGACTTCATCGGGACCTGGGGCTTTCCAGTTGGGCATTTTCTTTAGTTGGTGTTTGACTGTCTGTCGTGATCTCTGTGAATCTTTTGTTTTTTCCCCCTGTTTCTTCTTCCTTGACTTCCTGGAGCCATGTTGCATGTTTGTTGTGTGATGATACCGGATTGCTCCATATGTTTTCCCAGTCTCTTACTTGGTTCGGCTTCAGGAATTTCTGGTGAGGTTGTCTTCCCCCTCTTAGTTGGTCTGTATAGTCTTTTCTGGTTGGTTCCAAATAGTTTGTTCTGTTGGTATCCCTTATTCCTGTTCATGTACCGTTGGATCGTATGTGCTTTGGCCTTAAGCCTCTGTTTTACATCTTCTATTGTGTTGTTTAGTCCCCTCTCTTGCTTGTACTTTGTATTTCTCGTTGAGTTCTCCCTTGTTTTCTTGCTTCTTTTTTTTTTTTTTTTTTTTTTTTTGTTAGCCTTTTTTCTGCCATCTCTTTCAGTTTACTCAAGTCAGATCTCATCACCATGATTTGCTTTTCCAGGCGACCTTTTCCCAAGGAGGTTGCTGTTTTGGTTTCTGTTTGGTTGTTGTGCTGGTGGTGTTGTTGTTCGAATCCCCATCAGTTCTCTTACTGCTACTAATCTTGCTCCTGCATATGCCAAGTTATTTGTTTCTGTGATACTGGTGGTGTGTATTATGCCCATTATTTCATTGACCTCACTTGTTTTCTCCCTTAATTTCCCTTTCTTCTGTTGTAGGCTTTCATGGAGGGGTCCTTTGTTTATCTGTTCTCTATGTATCTGGCTCCATCCATTGTCTAATCTTTTCTACCCATTCCGTCCTCTCTGTTACTTCGTCGAT
>NC_061102.1:11110608-11128108 GCF_015104395.2 Macrobrachium nipponense
TTTATTAAATCTCTTCCAGGAAATTAAAAAAAAAAAAAAAAAAAAAAAAAAAAAAAAAAAAAAAAAAATGGGCAGCTTTTGGCGACAAATCCATCTCGAAGATAGAGATTTATTAAATTTATATATAATTCCTCGAACGGCGACAAATCAAATTTGACAGGTATAGTCACTTGTGTGAGTTGGGGGAGGGGGGTGGTCGTGGGTGGGAGGGTGGGGCGGCGGGGGGGGAGTGAGGCTTGCTGGTTTTATTGAAACATGATCCATTGTTAGAGAGCTATATTGAATTTCGTTGCCCGGTGACTGTGATTTTTATTTATTTGTTATTTATTTGGTGGGGGGGGGGGGGGGGCGCGTGTTAGTAAGCATGAGAAAATATCGATATTGCTTTAATTCGTATATGTCATAATAATAATAATAATAATAATAATAATAATAAATAAATAAATAAATAAAATATCTACTGTTATGTAACTGTGCAAATAAATAAAAAAATAAATAAATAATGATAATAATAATAATAATAATAATAATAATAATAATAATAATAATAATAATAATAATAATAATAATAATAATAATAAGCATGACATGGATAGACTATAAGAAAGCCTTCGACATGATACCACACACATGGCTAATAGAATGCCTGAAAAATATATGGGGCGGGAGAGGAAAACACTATCAGCTTCCTCAAAAATACAATGCGCAACTGGAATACAATACTTACAAGCTCTGGAATAAGACTAGCAGAGGTTAGTATCTTCCAGGGCGACTCACTGTCCCTACTACTTTTCGTAGTAGCCATGATTCCCATGACAAAAGTACTACAGAGATGGATCGCCGGGTACCAACTCAAGAAAAGAGGCAACAGAATTAACCATCTGATGTTCATGGACGACATCAAGCTGTATGGTAAGAGCATCAAGGAAATAGATACCCTAATCCAGACTGTAAGGATTGTATCTGGGGACATCAGGATGGAGTTTGGAATAGAAAAATGCGACCTTAGGTCAACATACAAAAGGGCAAAGTAAACAAGAACTGAAGGGATAAAGCTACCAGATGGGAAAAAGCAACATCAAAACACATAGATGAGACGGGATACAAATACCTGGGAATAATGGAAGTAGGGGATATAAAATACCAAGAGATGAAGGACACGATCAGGAAAGAATATATGCAGAGACTCAAGGCGATACTCAAGTCAAAAACTCAACGCCGGAAATATGATAAAGCCATAAAACACATGGGCAGTGCCAGTAATCAGATACAGCGCAGGGACTAGTGAATGGACGAAGGCAGAAACTCCGCAGCATAGATCAGAAAACCAGGAAACACATGACAATATTCCAAAAGCAACTACACCCAAGAGCAAATACGGACAGACTATACATAACACGAAAGGAAGGAGGGAGAGGACTATTAAGTATAGAGGACTGCGTCAACAATCGAGAACAGAGCACTGGGGCAATATCTGAAAACCAGTGAAGACGAGTGGCTAAAGAGTGCAGGGGAAGGACTAATAAAAGTAGACGAAGACCCAGAAATATACAGAGACAGGACAATGACAAACAGAACAGAGGACTGGGCACAAACAAACCAATGCACGGACAATACATGAGACAGACTAAAGAACTAGCCAGCGATGACACGTGGCAATGGCTACAGAGGGGAGAGCCTCGAAGGGGAAACCCCTGTAAGGAATGATAACAGCGGGCACAAGATTCAGGCCCTAAGAACCAGATATTTGTTCAAAGAACGATAGACGGAAATAACATCTCTACCCATATGTAGGAAGTGCAATACGAAAAAAGAATAAACCATAAACCACATAGCAAGCGAATGTCCGGCAACTTATGCACAGAACCAGTACAGAAAGAGGCATGATTCAGTGGCAAAAGCCCTCCACTGGAGCCTGTGCAAGAAACATCAGCTACCTTGCAGTAATAAGTGGTACAAGCACCAACCTGAAGGAGTGATGGAAAACGATCAGGCAAAGATCCTTTGGGACTATGGTATCAGAACAGATAGGGGTGATACGTGCAAATAGACCAGACGTGACGTTGATTGACAAAATCAAGAAGAAAAGTATCACTCATTGATGTCGCAATACCATGGGACACCAGAGTTGAAGAGAAAGAGAGGGAAAAAATGGATAAAGTATCAAGATCTGAAAATAGAAATAAGAAGAATTATGGGATATGCCAGTGGAAATCGTACCCATAATCATAGGAACACTAGGCACGATCCCAAGATCCCTGAAAAGGAATCTAGAGAAAAACTAGAAAAACTAGACTCCTAAGGAGGCAGGATGCAACCCGGGCCCCCACACACTATAAATACCAAAAAAAAAATATAAATAATAATAATAATAATAATAATAATAATAATAATAATGATAATAATAATAATAATAATAATAATAATAATAATAATAATAATAATAATAATAATAATAATAATAATAATATGAAAAACAAAATCCACTGTTATATTATATAACCGTGCGAATATATATTATTTAATAATGATAATATTAATATTGTTACATTGTAAATAACAATTATATCAGTATTTTTTTATTGACAAAAACCTGAAAATTAGCCCAAAATTAAACGACATAGACTGAGTCAGTCTATGGGGTTGCATCACTATTCTGTGACCGGAGATAATGAGTTAAAAGGCACAATATGATACTGTATTTTTCCAAAATACAAAAGGTTTAAAGCCTTTTTGTATTTTGGAAAAGTGCAGTATCATATATAAATTAATGTGACTTTTTAACTCAACTGAGTCAGAGTTTAGTCACGGACTCTCAAAAAAACTACAGAGGAGAAGAAGTCTAGTGTTTACATCTTCGACTAAAACCACAAAGATGTCTAATGTTTACCTCTCCGACTGAAACCACAAAGAAGTAGTCTAGTGTTTACACCTCCGACAGAAACCACAAAGAAGAAGAAAGTCTAGTGTTTACATCTTCGACTGAAACCACAAAGATGTCTGATGTTTTACCTCTTCGACTGAAACCACAAAGTAGTAGTCTAGTGTTTACACTTCCGACAGAAACCACAAGAAGAAGAAAGTCTAGTGTTTACATCTTCGACTGAAACCACAAAGATGTCTGATGTTTACCTCTTCGACTGAACCACAAAGTAGTAGTCTAGTGTTTACACTTGCCGACAGAAACCACAAAAGAAGAAGAAAGTCTAGTGTTTACATCTTCGAATGAAACCACAGTACAACCTGTGAAATAAACACCCGCCAGTATGACTTGGCATATAAACCGAAACGCCTTCTCTCCTTCGTTAAATCAGTCTCGTGTCCAAGCGCCGTATCGTAAAAGCAGATTTGCCTTAGACGTCAGTTTTGCGAGTTCCCCTTGAGTGCTTTCGACCGTAACAGAGGAGGAATGCAATATGAGAATGCGTAATGTTTGTGCACATGGCTCGTTTCCACCTCTTAGGATTATGGCCTCTTTTATGCCACGGTTTGGAATAATCAGGCGGGGTAAGTGCTTTGCATTTTCTATGCCAGTAGCTGTAATAGATTACAAATGCTCTTGTGTTTTAAGCATCTATTGTACATCATAAATGTTATTTTAACTTCTGTTATACGTTGTAAATTTGTTTAAACACTATACATTATTATAAATGTTCTTCAGACATATGTTCTGCATTATAAATGATTTTTCAACATTAGTTATATATTGTATATGTACTGTAACGTCTGTTATATTTTTATCAATGTTTTTTAAACATCTCTGATATATTACAAATGTTCGTTAAACGTTCGTTCTTTAAACTCCTGTTATACGTTACCAATGTTCTTTATACATTATACATGGTCTTTAAACATCTGTTAGACATTATGAATGTTCTTTAAAATCTGTTAAACATTATCAATGTTAGTTAAACACCTGTTGTGCATTATAAAAGTTCTTCAAACATCTGGTATGTTCTTCAGACATCTGTTATACTTACATGATCTTTAACCATCTTTTATATATTATTATACATGTTCTTTAACAATCTGTTATACATTATACATGTTCTTTAATTACCTTATATATTTTAGATATTCTTGAAACAGAGCTCATGAATTAACATAGCTCCTGATTTTCATGCAACATAGCTCCTATTTGTCATGCAACATACTCCTGCTTGCACGCAACATAGCTTCTGGATGTCATGCAGCATAGACTCCTGGTTGTCATGCAACATAGCTCCTGCTTGTCATTCAACATATCTCCTGATTCTCATACAACATAGCTCCGGATAGTCATGTAACATAGCTCCTGCTTGTCACGCAACATAGCTCCTTATTGCCATGCAACATAGCTCCTGCTTGTCATGCAACATACGTAGCTCCTGCTTGCCACGCAAAATAGCTTCTGATTGTCATGCAACATAGCTTCTGATTGTCACACAACATAGCTCCTGCTTGTCATACAACATAGCTCCTGATTGTCATACAACATAGCCCCTGCTATCATACATAATCTCGCAATTTTAATGCAACATAACTCCTTGATTGCATGCAACTATAGCTCCTCCTGATTGTCATACAAAACATAGCTCTGCTTATCATACAGCAGATACTCGCAATTTTAATGCAACATAGGTCCTGATTGCCATGCAACATAGCTCCTGATTGTCCTACAACATAGCCCCTGCTTATCATACAAAATATCTCGCAATTTTAATGTAACATAACTCCTGATTGCCATGCAACATAGCTACTGATTGTCATGGTGAAAAGAACCAGCCACGAACACGTCAATAAAAACGCGTTTATTTATTCATTCATTTATTTATTTATTTATTTACTTATTTATTTATTTATTATTTATTTATTTATTTATTTCATTATTTTTTATTTATTTATTTATTTATCTATCTATTTATTTATTAATATTTATTGTCGAATAATATGTAGCAAAATAGATTACTTGGGAATTAAAAGAAAAGAAATTTTTATCAGGGAAAGCAAAATGAAAAAATATTGTTTTTGTTTTAAACGCAAAACGGCTGGAATATATTTCCTATTTGAAAAAAAACACCAGCTTGAAAAATCAATACGAGATGACGCAGAAGAACAGGCGTTTCAGTATCATGTAATCCTTGACATAAAACAAAAGAGGACGTGTAAAATCCTTGCCAAAAAAAAAAAAAAACAGAAAAAAATAGAAAAAATAAATAAAAATCATTTCGAGAGCGGAAGAATTCAAAGCCAACAGTTTTTCGCTTTCGAAAATAGGTCGGGAACGTATTATATTGCATTGGCAAATAGTTCTGCGTTGTCATTCATACTCGCTGGCTTGGTATAATAATGCGAGAGATGATTGCTGCCAATGGCAAGCGAAAGGTTTTTGATACAGTAATGTCGTGTCGGTTCGTTCTGAACGTTTCCTAGAGAGTTTATTGCTTGACCATTCCTGTGGCATTATGTATACACACACACACACACACAGACACACACACATATATATATATATATATAGATATATATATATATATATATATATATAATATATATATATATATATATATATATATATATATACTATACATAGTTACAGTCAAAATGAAAGCATGAACACTTTATATTATTATTACTCTATTATTATTTAATTTTTTTTTTTCATTTTTTTTTGCTCTATCACAATCCTCCAATTCGACTGGGTGGTATTTATAGTGTGGGGTTCCGGGTTGCATCCATGCCTCCTTAGGAGTCAGTCACTTTTCTTACTATGTGCGCCGTTCTAGGATCACCACTCTTCTGCATGAGTCCTGGAGCTACTTCAGCCTCTAGTTTTTTTCTAGATTCCTTTTCAGGGATCTTGAGATCGTGCCTAGTGCTCCTATGATTATGGGTACGATTTCCACTGGCATATCCCATATCCTTCTTATTTCTATTTTCAGATCTTGATATTAATTCCATCCCCTCTCTTTATTTTTCCCTCTCTTTCTCTTCAAGCTCTGGTGTCCCATGGTATTGCGACATCAATGAGGGATACTTTCTTCTTCGACTTTGTCAATCAACGTCACGTCTGGTCTATTTGCACGTATCACCCTATCCGTTCTGATCCCATAGTCCCAGAGGATCTTTGCCTGATCGTTTTCTATCACTCCCTCAGGTTGGTGCTCGTACCACTTATTACTGCAAGGTAGCTGATGTTTCTAGCTAGGCTCCGAATGGAGGGCTTTTGCTACTGAATCATGCCTCTTTTTGTACTGGTTCTGTGCAAGTGCCTGGGCATTCGCTTGCTATGTGGTTTATGGTTTCATTTTTTCGTATTGCACTTCTCGATATGGGAGAGATGTTATTTCCATCTACCGTTTCTTTGAACACATATCTGGTTCTTAGGGCCTGATCTTGCGCTGCTGTATCATTCCTTCAGTTTCCTTCTTGAGCTTCTCTGTAACCACTGCCATGTGTCATCGCTGGCTAGTTCTTTAGTCTGTCTCATGTATTGTCCGTGCATTGTTTGTTGTGCCAGTCTTTGTTTCTGTCTGCCATTCTCCTGTCTCTGTATATTTCTGAGTCTTCGTCTACTTTTATTATTCCTTCTTCCCATGCACTCTTAGCCACTCGTCTTCACTGATTTTCAGATATTGCCCCAGTGCTCTGTTCTTCGATGTTGACGCAGTCCTCTATACTTAGTAGTCCTCTCCCTCCTTCCTTTCGTGTTATGTATAGTCTGTCCGTATTTAGCTCTTGGGTGTAGTGCTTTGTGTATTGTCATGTGTTTCCTGGTTTTCCTGATCTATCGCTGCGGAGTTCTGCCTTCGTCCATTCCACTATTTCCTGCGCTGTATCTGATTACTGGCCACTGCCCATGTGTTTATGGCTTTTATCATATTTCCGGCGTTGAGTTTTGACTTGAGTATCGTCTTGAGTCTCTGCATATATTCTTTCCTGATCGTGTCCTTCATCTCTTGGTGTTTTATCCCCTCCTTCCATTATTCCCAGGTATTTGTATCCTATCTCATCTATGTGTTTGATGTTACTCCCATCTGGTAGCTTTATCCCTTCAGTTCTCGTTACTTTGCCTTTTGTATGTTGACTAAGGCGCATTTTTCTATTCCAAACTCCATCCTGATGTCCCCAGATACAATCCTTACAGTCTGGATTAGGGTATCTATTTCCTTGATGCTCTTACCATACACTTGATGTTGTCCATGAACATCAGATGATTGATTCTGTTGCCTCTTTTCTTGAGTTGGTACCCGGCATCCATCTTCTGTAGTACTTTTGTCATGGGAATCATGGCTACTACGAAGAGTAGTGGGGACAATGAGTCGCCTTGGAAGAACCCTCTCCTGATATTAACCTCTGCTAGTCTTATTCCAGAGCTTGTAAGTATTGTATTCCAGTTGCGCATTGTATTTTTGAGGAAGTTGATGGTGTTTTCCTCTGCCCCATATATTTTTTTTCAGGCATTCTATTAGCCATGTGTGTGGTATTATGTCGAAGGCTTTTTTATAGTCTATCCATGCCATGCTTAGGTTGGTTTTCCTTCTCCTACTGTTCTTCATTACCATTTTGTCTATCAGGAGCTGGTCTTTTGTGCCCCTACACTTCTTTCTGCAGCCTTTCTGTTGGTGGGGGATGGTGTCTGTCTCCTCTAGGTAATTGTATAGCCTTTCACTGATGATACGTGTTAGTAACTTCCACATTATTGGTAGGCCTGTAGTTACTGGATATATTTTCCCGCTTGACTCTTGTCTTTTGTACTAACGGAGGGGTTCTTCCTGTTGGTCATCCATTTGGGTGCATGGTGATTTGAGATACAATGCTGGAGTTGTTCTGCTATTCGTGGGTGTAGGGCCTTGAAGGTTTTGAGCCAGTATCCTATGGACTTCATCGGGGACCTGGGGCCTTTCCAGTTGGGCATTTTCTTTAGTTAGGTGGTGTTATTGACTTGTCTGTCGTGATCTTTGTGAATCTTTGTTTTATTCTCCCTGTTTCTTCTTCCTTGACTTCCTGGAGCCATGTTGCATGTTTGTTGTGTGATACCGGATTGCTCCATTTGTTTTCCCAGTCTCTTACTTGGTTCGGCTTCAGGAATTTCTTGGTGGTTGTCTTCCCCTCTTAGTTGGCTGTATAGTCTTTTCTGGTTGGTTCCAAATAGTTTGTTCTGTTGGTATCCCTTATTCCTGTTCATGTACCGTTGGATCGTATGTGCTTTGGCCGTTAATCCTCTGTTTTACATCTTCTATTTTTTGTAGTGTTTAAGTCCCCTCTCTTGTACTTTGTATTTCTCGTTGAGTTCCTCCCTTGTTTTCTTGCTTCTTAGCCTTTTTTCTGCCATCTCTTTCAGTTTACTCAAGTCAGATCTCATCACCATGATTTGCTTTTCCAGGCGCCTTTTCCAAGGAGGTTGCAGTTTTGGTTTCTGTTGGGTTGGTTGTGCTGGTGGTGTTGGTGTTCGAATCCCCATCAGTTCTGCTACTAATCTTGCTCCTGCATATGCCAAGTTATTTGTTTCTGTGATACTGGTGGTGTGTATTATGGCCATTATTTCATTGACCTCACTTGTTTTCTCCCTTAATTTCTTGGTGTTAGGCTTTCATGGAGGGGATCTTTGCTCTCTCTGTATCTGGCTCCATCCATTGTCTAATCTTTTCTACCCATTCCGTCCTCTCTGTTACTTCGTCGATGTTTCTTCGTGTGTCGTTATTATTATTATTATTATTATTATTATTATTATTATTATTATTATTATTATTATGAAGGTACTTTTATACCTTATACTAGTTTTCTAGTTATTGTAACTCACAGCATTGTCTGAATGCAATATTTCTACTATCACAGCATAGCATCATTATTGAGATAAGTTTATTCACTATTCGACTGACCTGTTATCAACCCGCTTTCTAAACATCATTATATTCTTATGGGTCTATTTCTATGTCTATTGCTGTTGACAAAGTCTATTTACCGTATCGAACCCAAAATAGAAATAGACAAATTAAATCCCATTCAAGGGAGATGAAACAGGGGATTTCCCGGGATTTTCTCGTTCAATGTAAATATGGCTGAACAATTTCATCCCTTTACTGCCTCGCCACAATTGTATACTCGGATCCTTTTTTTTCCATGGCTTTTTTTTCCACGACTTTTTTTTATTTCCAAGGGATTTTTTTATTTTCGCGGTTTTTTTTTTATTTTCACGTCTTTTTTTCCACGACCTCTTCTTCATTTTCACGGCTGTTTTTTTCACGATTTTTTGTTTTATTTTTACGACTTTTTTTTTTATTTCCACGACTATTTTTCCATTTGCACGAATTTTTTTTATATTCATGGCTGTTTTTTTTTATATTTCCAAGACTTTTTATTTTCATGGTTTTTTTTTGTTCATTTTCACCGCTTTTTTTTTCCACGACTTTTTTTTATTTTCGCGACTGTTTTTTTTCATGAATTATGTTTTATTTCATGGTTGTTGTTTTTTTTTTTCACGGCGGTTTTTTATTTCAACGACTTTCTTTTTTATTTCCACGGCTGTTTTTTTTTTTATTTCCACGGCTTGTTTATTATTTCCTCGGCTGTTTTTTTTATTATATCCACGGCTGTTTTTATTATTTCCACGGTTTTCTTTTTGTTTCACGGCTGTTTTTTTTATCTCACGGGTTTTTTTTATTTCCACGACTTTTTGTATTTCACGGCTGTTTTTTATTTCCACGGTTTTTTCCTTGGCTTTTTTTTATATCCACGTATTTTTTTTTTCACGGTTTTTTTTATTTCCATGACTTTTTGTATTTCACGGCTGTTTTTTTTTTTTATTTTCACGGGTTTTTTTATTTTCAGGGCTTTTTTATTTCCACTTTCTTTATATTTTCACGGTTTTTTTTATTTTTCCACGACTTCTTTTCATTTTCACGGTTTTTTTTTCTATTTCCACGACTTCTTTTCATTTTCACGGGGGGGTTTTTTTCCCCACGGCCGTTTTTTTTTTATTATTTGTTATTTCCAGGACTTTATTTCATAGCTTTTTTTTCGACGGTTTTTCATATCCACGGCAGTTTTTTGGATGAACGTTTTTTTTATTTCCACGACTGGTTTTTTTTATTTCCACGGCTGTTTTTCTTTTTTTTAATTTCCACAGCTGGTTTTTAAGGCTGTTTTTTGTATTCCTTCGGCGGTTTTTTTACGCCTGTTTTTCACGGCAAAACAGAATAAAAAAAAAGACCCCTATAACCGGGCGAAAAATTCTGGCATTATTATTATTATTTTTTTTTTTTTTTGCACAATATATTGGCTTGTTATTCTACACTGGCCGGGTGTTTGATAAAGCTTTCTAGCACAATAGGTTTAAAAATATATTGAGGAGATAAATATTACTGTTGTTTTTGTGTGTGTTTTGTTAATGATAGTTTATAGTGCTAACGTTTCAAGGTATATATATATATATATATATATATTATTATATATATATATATATATATATATATATGTATGTATATAGTATATAGTATAAATATAGTATATACATAAATATAATATGCTAGATATATATATTCATTTATTTATTTATTCATGTTATCCCCACCACATACGAGAGAGAGAGAGAGAGAGACAGAGAGAGAGTCAGAAAGTGAAAACCAGAGAATCAGAAAGTGAAAACCAGAGAATCAGAAAAAGACAGAAAGAGAGAGAGAATCAGAGAAAGAGAAAGAGAGAAAGCACGACGGATAAAGGAAAATGGAGGAGGGGTGGGGGAGGGATTCCAATAACAAAAAGTAAGAGGGCAAAAACTCTCCTCTTTCGGAACGACGAGAGCTGATAGCTATGCCTGAAAGCACACTACAAACAAAACCCATCTGACTGAACATTGCACTCCAGGGATAAGCTCAGCAGCTCTCTCTCTCTCTCTCTCTCTCTCTCTCTCTCTCTCTCTCTCTCTCTCTCTCTCTAACAGACAGACAGCCAGACAAACAAATGCACGAATCGCGAGAAAGGTTCGTCATTACCTGAAAAAGTATAAAGGATGCAGTTAAAAATTGAGTGAATCTCTCCCTCATAGAAATGTAGCTTCAAGACGAAGGTGTGTATAGGAACGGAAGGGTTCTCGTTATTGCCTAGGAAAAGAAAAATAAAGGATATAATTAAAAGCCGAATGAATTTCCTCCTCGTGCTGACAGACCCGTCTCATTAGCAGTAAAACGACGGTTGGACAGACATAGAGAAAGGAACTTTACGTCCTGCTGAGAACTGTCTAAACCAGATGCATTTGCCGAGGCTGATCTGAATAGAGAGAGCCTCGTGGAGCCAAAGAACTGTGTGATTTATATCTCAGCAATTCGTTTCCTCAGTGTCCTCAGTTTCTCAATTTACTCAATTTTAGTCCGTGTTGTTCCTTGTTAAATGTGACTGGAATATGAGAGTGATTTGAGTGAGCTCGAAAGGCATTGAGACGTGATTTGAAGTATATACGGTCAGTGATTCATTGGTCAAGTACTTCCTCAGTTTAATTATTGAGTTTGAATACACACACACACACACACTTATATATGTAAGTGCATATATACACACAACACACATTTATATACATATATAGCATACATATATTAAAATTATATGTGCACATATATATGTAAAGATATATAGATGTATATTATATATATATATATATATATATATATATATATATATATATATATATATATAGAGAGAGAGAGAGAGAGAGAGAGAGAGAGAGAGAGAGAGAGAGAGAGAGAGATTTTGTGCAATTGGAACCCCGAAAGTTGAAGCGAAGGAGCAACGCATTGCTACCCTACAACAATTATCTTTGTATACATTTGAATAATTTACTTATGCTTTTATTTATTTACTTATTAATTTTGTAATTTTTTAATGTGTGATCTCTTCTTATTGTATGAACACTATAGCATTCATTGCAAGCTTGAATTCTGAGACAGTGACCCCTGGGGTTGGCTTGTTCCATATGAATAGGGTTTGCCTTCTCAATATAATAATAATAATAATAATAATAATAATAATAATAATAATAATAATAATAATAATAATAATAATAATAATAATCATCATCTACTTATCCCCTTTCCATTCAATCATCTCAAGATGTTTGACTATTTCCAAAAAATAACATTTCGTTATTCTCCCTTATTTTCCCTTCCCCTATTCTTCTTTTATTGTGTTCTCAATGCACCCCATTCATTAGTGGACTGTTCTTTGAATTTTTTTTTCTCATTTACTGATCTTTCCTTGTGTGTGTTTTATTTTTACATTTTTCTTGTGTGTTTTTTTTTACATTACGTTTGAATGAGCATTTTATTTCTCATTATTTTTCACTCTTGCAAGAGCAAATATTGTCAATTAGTGTGTGTAAGTTCTAGCTGTCGTTACATTTATTTTAATATTCTGTATGGAAATACAGTATTATAAGCTGTGCATAAAACTCGTTTGCGCCAAAAAAAAAACTTGTTTTGTATCAGGGTTCTGACAATCTTCGAGAATAAAACATACTCACTCCAATTAATTAGATATACCTGGCGAACAACGCAAACAACACTAAACAGATTTTTCAGTCTCATAATGAAAGCGCCAGCCGCTCTGGGCATTTGCATATAGAACACGAAATCGGGCGTTTATTGGAAAACTCGGATTCATCAGCCCTAACGAAATCAATTGAGTATTTACGAATTTATCAAATAATGCATTAACGAGTGTGGGGGATTTCTTTTTGTTGTATGCAAAACTTAATGAACCTGATTCAGTCATTTAACTGTAAACACTGGAAATTTAGGTGATGTATTTAACGCTGACTTTCGGTGAGTACGTAGTAAATATGGATGGAATTCAGTCATAAATTGGATATGTGTAGCAAATATGGATTACATCCATTCATAAATTGGGTATGTATAGTAAATATGGATTAAATCCATTCATAAATTTGGTATGTGTAGTATATAGGGATACATTCCATTCAAATAAAATTGGTAATGTGTAGTATAATATGGGGATTTACATCCCATTCATAAATTGGGTATGCTATAAGTAAATATGGATTAAATCCATTCCCATCTTGGGTATTGTGTAAAGTTAATATAGGGCATACAATGCCATTCATAAATGGGTAATGCTATATGGTTACATTAAAGGGATTACCATTGCCATTTCAAATTAAATTTGGGCGTATGTGTAACGATAACAAATAAGGGTACAATTCCAAATCCATATAAATGGGTATGCCTGCTAGTTAATAGATAATCCATTCATAAATTGGATATATGTAGTAAATATGGATTAAACCCATTCATAAATTGGGTATGTGTAGTACATTTGGATGAAATCCATCCATAAATTGGATATATGTAGTAAATATGGAATAAATCCTTTCATAAATATGGATTAAATCTATTCATAAATTGCGTATATTTAGTAAATATGGATTAAATCCATTGGTTATATTGGATAGGGAGCTTGTACTTCTGATGATCAGAGGATTCCAAATATTAATATCAGATGTATATTGATGTACATAGCTACTAGTGAATATATTACAGTGGTTGAAATAGATATTTTCAATTAGATGTTTGTTGGTGTATCAGAAAACTGCAGAAAACTGATAAGTTGTAACTGGAATTCTAATTATAAGTATTTACAGACAGGAATATTTAGAATTTTTTTATTTTGTTCATTTTTAAGTGAAGAATAATTGTTCCTTTGCGCATAAATTTTGACTGATTTTGAATGGAAAAACTCATGCCCTTATTTAAGATGCCCAGGTCATTCAAGGTACCCAGGTTATATGCAAAGACATACACATACACACACACGCACACACATATGCCAAATTCAGGTGAGGGTCGAATGTAAGTCGAAAGTGAACCCCTTCCAGCTGCCTAATTAAAATTCACGCACCTGCTCCTTTGACCTGAGAGTCTGGGAGCGACGGGTCATATACATATCACTGACAAGTCATGAAACCCGAGATTAAAATATCCGTATGGAAAATAGGGCTTCAAAATGAATAGATTTATGTATTCAGCCGAGAGGGGTTGGGATGGTTAGCCAAGGGAAATGAAAAAAAAAAAGCCCGAATATTTTGGGAATTAAAACAGGGCCCTGTGTTGCATAGGCATTTTGGTGATTCTCCAATCTCCATCTGTTGTTTCTTTAGATTTCTGAGTAATTTATTAATCGTATACGACTGAGTTTTTATTTTTCCATCACAATGGTCGTGGGTCGTCTGCAAAGCACCAACGATGATTCTTGGAATATGAAAATGAAAATTCTGTCGTTTTTTTTTCTATTATTATTATTTAACTCCACTATCTGTTAAGAATTCCTTTCCCTCACCTGAGATGGCTGATAGAGCAAACTTATTCTGATGCATTCTCTCTTATGACGGCAGTTGTTTATTATTGTTAATTATTATTATTATTCAGAAGCTGAATCCTTTGATATGGAACAGTGAAAAAGTTCAGTTTCTTATGACCAGAGTCTCTCTCTCTCTCTCTCTCTCTCTCTCTCTCTCTCTCTCTCTCTCTCTCTAGAGTTTACAGTGGCGTGGCATGTCATGATATTTCGTTTGGTGAATCATCTTGCATTTAGTATTTGACATTAGATACATCGAGGTGAATAATTAATATATAATAATAATAATAATAATAATAATAATAATAATAATAATAATAATAAAATAATAATAATAATAAATAATATTTTTTTGCAAACATAAACAATCTAGTCCCACGAATCCCTGTTCCCCCATATTTCGAAATATGCGCCAAGTGCCTTCAACAAAGCAGAGGGCTTAATTAAAATTGATATATACCCGACCATACCCCTGGGTTTCAGCCATGAATTCCATTCGCATTTCTGCTGCTCCGTGATATGGGCCTCCCGACACAATATTAGTTTTGGGGGCGGGGGGGTGGGGGGGGCGGGGAACCGTTATTTCTGGGTTACAAAATATATGCTTCGGAAACTGGTGCCTTTCCCTGGTACTGTTTTCTCTCGTCTGAGCCTTTTTTTTTTCGTTTTTTTTTTTTACTCAGTTCTGACTCTGCGTTAGTTTTCTATTGGGATGACTATTTGTCTGTTAGTCGGACTTTTTCCGTCCGCCAGCAGATCTCAAAACTACTGAGGCTAGAGGGCTGCAAATTGGTAAGTCGCTCATCCACCCCCTAATCATCAAACATACCAAATGGCAGCCCTCTAGCCACAGTAGTATTGGGTTTATTTATGATTAAATTCAGCCATAATCCTACGTCTGGCACCGCTATATGTGCCAACAACAAAGGCCGCCACAGGGCCAGGGTTAAAAGTTTCATGGGTAACGGCTGTGAGTGTCTTGGGCTGTGGCTGAGAGTTTCATACAGCCTTGAACGCTGTACAGAAAACTTGATTGTGGCGAAGTTTCGATTGTTATTGTTTTATCGAATAGTAGGTATATATACATATACATATATATATATATATATATATATATATATATATATATATATATATATATAATATGGCTTTGTGTTTGTATGCAAAACATAATCTAATTCTCGTTATTATGCACTAAGAAATATATCGTTTTATAATCAGTCATTTCTTTTCTCAGCTGCTATTCAGAATAATCATTATTAAACCAAATGAAGAAGCGAGACATTTAAACACATGCTTTATCAGGAAATCATTCCCAGTATAAACCGTTCTTAGGATAAATGAACACCTAAACATATAATCCATAACGAAATAAGTGAGAAATTCAAACACAACTCAGACCAACCTGACGAGTATCCTATTCAGAAAACCATTCTTTTCGGATAAATAAACGCCTTAAAAAGAATAATCATTATCAAACAAATTAAAATGATAAACTCGAACAATCTAAGCTAACCTGACGACCTCTCGGGTGGGCAGAATCAATCCCAAATCTGAGCCTTTTTAGGATAAATAAAAAACTTTGGAAAAAAAAATACCTGACGACCTCTCGGGTGGGCAAAATCAATCCCAATTCTGAGCTTTTTTAGGATATATAAAAACTTTGACAAAAAAAACATCATCCTCATAATTAAGCGAAGTAAATAAAGGGATAAGCTCAAACACACTCCAACCTAACTGCCGACCTTCCTGGCGGGAAAAATCATTTTCCCAAATTCCTTCGACGGGAGATAATTCCGACGCATTACTCAACCTCGGCCCCAGAATGACGAGGAATATCATTCCCACTTCCGGATTCCGGATTCAGGTCCCCGCAACACGTCAAGGGATGTGACAGGCACATCATATAATTCATAACTCCTGCAGCAGCGGAGATTAGTCGAGATAATTCTCGTTTCCCGTTTGAAAGAAAAAAGAAACGGAACGAAATTGTTGCAGGGAGCTGTAGATACCGTTTCAGTTGTGTGGGTTTTGGAAGGCGGTCTTGGTATTGGCACAAACACGCACACACACACACACGACACAGACACAGACACACACACAAGCATCTACTACATACCCTTTTAGGGATGGCGCTGCAATACATATACACACATCTTTTTTTTTCTTGCCTTCCTGCAAACACTGGAGCTCTCTCTCTCTCTCTCTCTCTCTCTCTCTCTCTCTTTCTCTACACACACACACACACACACACACACACACACACACATATATATATATATATATATATATATATATATATATATATATATATATATATACATATATATACATATATGTATATGTATCTGTGTTTTATATATATATATATATATATATATATATATATATATATGTGTGTGTTTGTGTGTGTGTGTATATATATT
Organism: Macrobrachium nipponense; assembly: GCF_015104395.2. Classification (NCBI taxonomy): domain Eukaryota; kingdom Metazoa; phylum Arthropoda; class Malacostraca; order Decapoda; family Palaemonidae; genus Macrobrachium; species Macrobrachium nipponense. The sequence goes on from NC_061102.1 coordinate 11,127,378, forward strand.
ATATATATTATATATATATATATATATATATATATCTATATATATATATCTATATATATATATATAATATATATTTATATATATACATATATATATCATTACATATCTCAAGTATAAAAGGCCCATTAAAACACTCTGGTTTGATAAAGCTAAGGACTATATTTCGGTGGAATAACTTCCACCTTTATCGAGTAGTAAACCAGAGTGTTTTAATGGGCCTTTTATACTTGAGACATATCCTGTTATAACAGAATAATTTATTTACATATATTATATATATATATATATATATATATTATATATATATATAATAGATATATTGTGTATAAATATATATAATGTGTGTAAAGAGAGAGAGGGAGAGAGAAAGAGAGCGAGCACTATATCTTTCCATCACCGACCGAGAAAATATGTGGGGTAAAAATTCCCACGTTTAAAAGAGAATGACTCGAAAGGTTTATGTTTTATTCAGCTTCTTCAAGTCTCTCTCTCTCGTCTCTCTCTCTCTCTCTCTCTCTCTCTCTTCCTCTCTCTCTTCGAAGACTCCTTAAATATTTATCCATTTTTTCTCACCATCAATTGTCGTTCGTGTTGATTCCATTAGTTTTTTTTTCGCAGTATGTAATTTCCATAGAGAGAACGAGAGAGAGAGAGATGAGGATGAGAGGAGAAGAGCGACGACGATAGAGAGAATAAACACTACGGGGGTTCAAACGACTGAAATATATAGA
>NC_061102.1:11133108-11140595 GCF_015104395.2 Macrobrachium nipponense
TATTGCCCCAGTGCTCTGTTTTCAATGTTGACGCAGTCCTCTATACTTAGTAGTCCTCTCCCTCCTCCTTTCGTGTTATGTATAGTCTGTCCGTATTTGCTCTTGGGTGTAGTGCCTTGTGTATTGTCATTGTTTCCTGGTTTTTCTGATCTATGCTGCGGAGTTCTGCCTTCGTCCATTCCACTATTCCTGCGCTGTATTCTGATTACTGGCACTGCCCATGTGTTTATGGCTTTTATCATATTTCCGGCGTTGAGTTTTGACTTGAGTATCGCCTTGAGTCTCTGCATATATTCTTTCCTGATCGTGTCCTTCATCTCTTGGTGTTTTATATCTCCTCCTTCCATATTCCCAGGTATTTGTATCCTGTCTCATCTATGTGTTTGATGTTGCTCCCATCTGGTAGCTTTATCCCTTCAGTTCTCGTTACTTTGCCTTTTTGTATGTTGACTAAGGCGCATTTTTCTATTATATATTATTATTATTATTATTATTATTATTAGTTATTATTTATATTATTATATCGTCTGGAAGTGGACAGGAATGTAAACATAAACTTCCTCTTCTTTTCCCATCCCGGTTGGAAGTCTGGTCAGAAAAAGGGGAAAAAAAATCGAGGAGATACGTGTCCCCAGGATGGGTAGGCCCTCCTTCATGTGTCATTAAACCCCGAAAAGTAATCCCTTTATGGGTCTCGGTCCACCGGAAGGCGTCCCTTTTAGGACCTGAGTCCTTCGGAAGGAGGAAGGAAGGAGAGAAGGAAGGAAGGACTCAGCTGTTCGCTGGTTTTAGTGCTGCTCCGGTGAGTTCACGATCATCAGCTTATTTGCATATTCCATTATGCACCGAGTCGTTCTTTTCCCCGACTTCAGCCTCCGTTTTCTACGTCGTTTTAACTTTTGGCATTCGGCTCTCGTTTTCTACGTCATTTTAACTTCTAACATTCACTATAGTCGATTTTTTTAAACCTGGCAAACTTAAACGTTGCACTTAACTTGCACTCAGCTGCTTGTCGCTGATTGGATGAATGTCGTGTTGTCGAAATCTCTGAGTTTTGTTTCACACTGTTTCAGAATTCGTGATTATATGGCCATAGATTGAGATAAGAGCCAAGTTATGTAATGTTATGTAAATACAAGTTTGTAATAAACTTAAGTATTAAGAACTTACATACCAAATTATTATATAATAGTTAACAGTTATGAAACAACACTCTCCGAAGCTGTATGTTTCAAACGCATGAACTTTAATGTTTAAATTTCTAGCTAGATTTTTAGCGCAATTGTGCCATTGGTGGTTTGGAAAAAAGCAAAACATATTTATTGTACATTGCTGAAGGTTGTATAACGCCTAAGAACAAAATACCATAATAGAAAATATAAGCTTGCCGAAACATTTGGGGTGGAGGAGTTGAGAAAGGAACAGCCGGCGAGTTGTCGTCTGCACACACCGGCACCATCATCAATCAGTTTAGAATCGGCTATCGAGCATTTAGCTCAACGTCGTCGAGTTCACCTATTTCAGCCATGGCCACAAGAGACGATATGGAACAAAGCAGAATTGAAGGCACTTCGAACACCAGGCATATGCATGCTGCTGGCAGTAGGCTACCAGTCAGTGCCGTAATATAATAATGAATGTTTTTCAAATATTTCACTTCACAGGGCCCTAGCAAGACAATGAAAGAAATCATTAAGGCGACAGCAAACAGCAAATCAAGTTTGAAATGCAAAAAAATGAATATTATGTATATAAACATCTTTATTATTTTATGAGGGACAAGAACACCACAAAACCCGCATTGAACCTCCCGCTGAGATTACGTCAACTTTCTGTCAACCCCGAGGCTGTTCATTCCCACAACGCCTCCACCCCAAATTTTCTGACAAGCTTACATTTCTACGATAGTATTTTGTTCTTAGGCGTTATACAACATCAGCAATGTACAAGATATATGTTTTTTTTTTTTTTCTTTTTTTTTCAACCAATGGTATGATTGCGGTAAAAATCTAGCTAGAAATTTAAACATTAAAGTCCATGCGTTTGAAACATATTTCAAGTCTACAGCTTCGGAGGGTGTTGTTTCATAACTGTTAACTATTATATAATAATTTGGTATATAAGTACTTAATACTTAAGTTTATTACAACTGGCAATGTACATAACATTACATAATTTGGCTCTTATCTCAATCTATGGCCGTATAATTCACAATTCTGAAAACAGTGTGAAAACAAAACTCAGAGATTCGGACAACACGACATTCATCCAATCAGCGACAAGCAGGTAAGTGCAAGTTAAGTGCAAGTTTTGCCAGGTTTAAAAAAATCGACTATACATTTTCTGTTTTACTTCTTTTTTTTCAAGTAGGAGTGGGGACCTTTTCACCACTTTTTGCACGGGAAATAAGTGGCAAAACATTTGTCAAAAATATTCAGAAACATTTATAAACTGTAGTTTCCTCAGTCAATGCGAAACAAAAAATATATTCTCCCAAAATTGAAACAAAATTAGTAAAAGAATTGTCTCAAATAATAATTAAACCTACAAATTTATACAATATTAGAAAGACTAGATTACTAACACCAAATGGCAGGAAAAATTAATATGCTCGTTTGAAAATACAACATAGAATTTTATTGTTACACAGAATCCGTAGATTATAAACAACTTATAGTTCTCTGAATATGTTAGGAGAGTCCGAGGTGATTGTGCTTTAAGTAAGACTCGGTTCCTGTGGAAAGCAATTAAAAGTAATTAAGAAATAGTAGAGAAAATTTCACTCCAAACAAACAATAATCTCTCTCTCTCTCTCTCTCTCTCTCTCCAGTCAAAAGTCAGACAGAAAGTATAAGACAATAATGTCTGTCTCTCTCTCTCTCTCTCTCTCTCTCTCTCTCTCTCTCTCTCTCTCTCTCCAAGTCGTTTATAAATTAAACATTAAAGTAATGAAGGAAGGTTTGGCACACAGACGTATAAAATAAACAAAACACTTCTGTTGTTGAAGCATACTTAATGAAACGTAAAATGTTTAGGATAATTCATATGGCAAACATCATCATCTTTTCCTTCCTAACAAAACCTTTTTGTCGAGAATTCAGTCAACTCTCTTCAAGGGACAAATAAGCATCCCCCCCCAATGAAAGTCAGTTTCAGTTTCGAAAAGTGTAGCGTACAACTCCGGGGAAATAGAACAGACTTTTGTGACCGTGGACGAAGCTTTTTAAAAAATCCTTGTGTCAGCTTCGACGGAGACAAAACAGAAATAAAAATGTTCTCGATGCGATGTGAATTTTCTGTTTGTAAGTCGCCCAGGAAGAAAAATGTACATCTGCTCTTCAGAGAGAGAGAGAGAGAGAAGATGGACTTCAGACAAAAATACGAGAGAAAAATACTGGAACAGTGACCAAAATTTTTAAGAACAATAAAGAAAGTATACAGAGAGTTTTATATCAAGCTTTTATCCTCTTTTTAAAAATAATATATTGGTTTATATATCTTTTACTCTACCTAAAACGATATGTATTTGTTTGTATATTCGTTATTTTCTCATGAATTATGTGTTTAAATGTAAAAAAAAATAGGACACGGTTGGGTCTCTATGCTTAATCAGAAAGCCAGAAATTAAGAGGTAATAATAATTTCAGAGTGAAATTCGAAAATGTCAACATTAGTGCAAATTATATTAGAAAGTCATTTTGGTATACATGATTAAATGGCAATAAAAGAAAGTGGAAAATGTAAGGAATAGAAATTAAATGCACTTTAACAAAAACAAAACAAAAAACAATACAAGAAATAGAAACAACCTCAAGAAATAATGACAAACGAATAAATAATATTGAAGAAATAAGCAACTTCCCCAACCATTGTCCCCTGCCAATCATCTGCAGTGACGACAGAGGCTCGTTAGAGCCAGCAGTTGCCAAAGCTCAAAGAGAGACATTAATTGGGCATTATGACAGAGGAACTATTGCAGGCAAGGGGCAGGTAACTTCACTCAGAATTTGAAGATGTCAATTAAGATCACCTGAGGAGACGGTGTCGTACACATGACGGATAGTTGTTGCATAGATGTCATAAACATGTTGGATACTTGCCGCATAGAGATCATAAACATGTTAGATACTTGTATAGATGTCATAAACATATTGGATATTTGTTGTATAGAGATTACAAACATGTCAGATACTTGTTGTATAGATGTTATAGATATGTCGGATACTTTTTGTACAGACGTCATAAATCATGTTGAGAACAAGTATTCTTAACATGTCGCGGCGATCTTAAGTGAAGATTGAATCTTTGGCAATGTGTTGGATAGTAGTGCATTCACACACTAACAAATATATACCTATACATTACATCCATGGACACACATAATACAACTGGCCCCTGTTCCCTTCAATAAACTAGAGTGTGTTGAAAACCTGTTCTCTAAAAACTGAAGCTTTCCCTAATGTTGTAAATAAAACTTAAAACATTTTCTCTGTCCTTTAAGATTTACAGACGAACGCCGCAATCTATTTTGGCCGTTCTTGCCTTCATCAGTATGGATTACATTCCCTTGCGCCATCTGTCCTCAGGTTTGGAGAGAAATTTTGGGACATTTTCAGATTGGTGGTTTTATTCTCTCTCTCTCTCTCTCTCTCTCTCTCTCTCTCTCTCTCTCTCTGTATTTTAGGAAAGGGATTTTGTATTTATATCCTTAACAAAATTTTATGCACAAAGTGAAATGTATCGCGATAGCTGTGAATAAGATAAAATTATATATATAAACATTGTCGATTTTATTTTTTTTTCACTGTTTTTTTGGAAAGGGATGTTGTATTTATATCCTTAACGAAATTTTATGCAGAAAGTGAAATGTATCACGAGAAATGTGAATAAAATAAAATTGTATATATAAACGTATATATATACATATACATAAACATATATTTATAATTCCCACAACATTCAGATAACATTCACAACACGACTCTGGTATTTAAATTTATTTCCTTATCAAAGCAAAACAAATCGAGAAGCCCAACTAATCTAGAACAATTCATTTCCGTTATCGCCGAATACCGCAGCTCATTACGAATGGAAATTACGGCGTTGCTATTCTAATATTTCCTCATTAACTACCTAATCCTACCAGGGCAACCTCTGGACCCTTAAATGAGCAAAGTTTCGGGAGGTCGGAACTGCATAAATGCTCTTTGCTCGGGGAATGTATTCAGAATGTATTTAGACGCCATTAGCCGTTTTCGGGAAGTCGTTCGGGAACTTATATAATGTCATGAGAGATGTTCGCTGCGATTCCAAGGCCTGGCGATAGCAAATTATTATTAACTACATAAAAGTAAAAAATTCCTCCGCGCAATCAAGTTTTCTATACAGCGCATAATGCTGTATGAGCCGCGACTCATGAGAATCTTTCAGCCACGGCCTGGTAGTAGCCTGTTGCCAGACGCATGATTATGGCAAACTTTGACCTTAGATAAAATAAAAACTAATGAGGCTAGAGGGCTGCAATTTGGTATGTTTGATGATTGGAGGGTGGACGATCAACATACCAATTCGCAGCCCTCTAGCCTCAGGGGGTATCATGATCTGAGGGCGGATGGCAAAAGTGTGGACGGATCAACAAAGCCGTCACAAAAGTTTCTTTTCCAGAAAACTGAAAATGAACGAATTTTGAATGCTATATAAAATGGCGCCATAAAATATATTCTCACTGGTATTAGGTTTGCCTGAAGAAAAATCAAATGAAAATACAAACGAATTTTAAATATTATGATTAATACTTGCTTTGCTGTCATAGACGATGTTTACTGCGGTCTTCTGTCTTGAGGGATGGGAAATAGAATAAAATCATGGACGGATTTTTATGGGAAATATGTTAAATGTCACATGAATTGTTGTCATCAAAGAAATTTACTGCGATTCTGAAGCTTGGTTGATGAGAAATAGAATAGAAATATGAATGATTTGTACGCAAAATATTTTTCAGTGGCACACAGAATATTGACTTCGGTGCTATGGCTCGGGTGATCAAAAATAAGATAAAATTAAGAACGAATATTTATGCAAAATATTTCGATGTTTTATAAGGGCTTGAGTGATCAAAAATCAAATAAAGATGTGAAGGCTTTTTTTGTCCAAATATATTGAATATTATATAAAATGTTGTGAGCATTTAAGTTATTTTAATATCATAAAAGATATTTGATTCAGTGCTAAGATTTGGGTGATGCTTTATTAAATGAAAATGTAAACGAATTTTTATGCAAAGTATTTGGTTTGATTATCGTTATTTTTCTTGTTCCATATCAAATGAAAGTAAAATGAGAGAGAGAGAGAGAGAGAGAGAGAGAGAGAGAGAGAGAGAGAGAGAGAGAGAGAGAGAGAGACCCATACCTTTGAAACTTCGGTTTAATTATACATTCATTCCAAAACATTCACATTCAAATGCTTCACATACTTATGAGAGATTCCTCATCAGCAATAAACATAACACACACATCTCTTACCGTTTCCAGCTACAAGGCTGAAACAAAATTAGCATTTACCTTAACGGAATATCTCCAACACAAATAACAACAATAGCACAAATTAGAGTTAAATATTCTATCTATATCTCGCTGTGATTAGATTTCCGAAATGTTATCAATAACAAAATGAGGGAAGTATTATTGCTTCTGTATCTCACGGCACACCAAATTACCTCTCTTCTAATTAGTTGCCTTAAACGGATCACTTCAGGACCCCTAATTTGATATCCAGTGTCAGGTCAAGGCTTTCCAATATGTGGGGATGGTTAGATGAATATGCTTATCATGTTAATTGTTTAGTTAAGTTAACGTTCTGTGTTTGGAATTTAACTCGTTTTAAAACATTCCATTTAACAGGAGAGAAAGTGCTCTCATGCACTTTTCCTCTGATAATAATATATTATCATTATTATTTTGTTTTGTAAACACTTTTAGTCCAATGATTATTATGTCTAAACACTTTTTGTCCAATAATTTTTCATGTCCAGACACTTTTTCCAGTAAATGTTTCGTCTAAACACTTTTCGTCCAATTATTATGATAAGAATAAACACTTTTCGTCTAATCATTTTTCATGTCCAGACACTTTTTTCCCACGAAATGTTTTGTTCAAACACTTTTCGTCCAATGATTATTATAAGTCTAAACACTTTTCGTCCAATCATTTTTCATGTCAAGTCACTTTTTTCCACTAATTTTTTTCCAAACACTTTTTCGTCTATTAAATTGTTTTGCCGAATCGTTTCATATTCCAAACGCTTCTTGTCCATTCAGTTGTCCAAACTTTTTCTTACATCATATTTTTATTTCCAAACATTTTCCGCCTATTAATTTTTTTATTTTTTTGTTTGCAAACCTTTACGTCCAAATATTTTTTTTTCAAACCATTCAATCATTTATTGTTAAAACATTTTTCATCCATTAATTCTTTTTCTACCCAATCAC
>NC_061102.1:11141095-11143595 GCF_015104395.2 Macrobrachium nipponense
TTTTTTAATATACAGTTTTTAATACGTATTATTACAACGACCTTTTAATATGCATTTTATATCACCACATTTTAATTTAATATGCACTTTTTAATACGAAACTTTTAATACGCATTATTAATACGAATTTCTAATACGCATTTTTTAATACGCACTTTATAATAAGCCTTTTTTTTTTGTTTTTTTGGCCTTTTTCTGGAATGAGGAGAGAGAGAGAGAGAGAGAGAGAGAGAGAGAGAGAGAGAGAGAGAGTACATCTGTGTTGACCTTACCTGCCTTTGGACTGGAGAGAGAGAGAGAGAGAGAGTACTGTATTGACCTTCCTGCCTTTGGACTGGAAAGAGAGAGAGAGAGAGAGAGAGAGAGAGAGAGTACTGTATTGACCTTCCTGCCTTTGGACTTGGAAAGAGAGAGAGAGAGAGAGAGAGAGAGAGAGAGAGAGTATTGTGTTGACCTTACTGCCTTTGGACTAGAGAGAGAGAGAGAGAGAGAGAGAGATTAGAGAGATAGAGAGAGATGAGTACTGTGTTGACCTTCCTGCCTTTGGACTGGAGAGAGAGAGAGAGAGAGAGAGAGAGAGTACTGTATTGACCTTCCTGCCTTTTGGACTGGAAAGAGAGAGAGAGAGCGAGAGAGAGTAGAGAGAGAGAGAGAGAGAGAGAGAGAGGAGTACTGTGTTGACCTTCCTGGCCTTTGGACTGAGAGAGGGAGAGGAGAGAGAGAGAGAGAGAGAGAGAGAGAGAGAGAGAGAGAGTGAGTACTGTGTTGACCTTCCTGCCTTTGGACTGAGAGAGAGAGAGAGAGAGACGAGAGAGGAGAGAGAGAGAGCGAGAGTAATGTGTTACCTTCCTGCCTTTGAACTGGAAAAAAAAAGAGTAAAGAGATAGAGAGGAGAGTAGAGATCGAGAGAGAGAGGAGAGACGATGAGAAGTAATGTGTTTGACCTTCCTGCTTTGGACTGGAAAGAGAGAGAGAGAGAGAGAGAGAGAGAGAGAGAGAGTAATGTGTTGACCTTCCTGCCTTTGGACTGAGAGAGAGAGAGAGAGAGAGTAAAGAAGAGAGAGAGAGTGAGAGAGAGAGAGTAATGTGTTGACCTTCCTGGCCTTTGTTTGGACTGGAAAGAGAGAGAGAGAGGAGGAGAGAGATAGAGGAGAGAGGCGAGAGAGATACTGTGTTGACCTTCCTGCCTTTGCCGGACTGGACTAGGAGAGAGAGAGACGAGAGAGAGTTTAGAGAGAGAGTAAGAAGAGAGAGAGCCGAGAGAGAAAGAGATACCGCAATATATTGCCTCGCAATATTCTTCTAAGGACTATAAATAAACCACCAATGCGTAACATCATCTCGAATAAAACACCCAGGAGTCATTCCCTGGAGCAAGGAGAGACACCAGTACCCCAGCTTCTTATAGCACCTGGGTAATCTATCGCCGCCGTAATAGTCCCCCACCAGGAGCAAATAAATAAGAGGGGGCCCTCCGTATGGCGTACCTTGTAATAGACCATTAAAGGGTGATGACTGAAAAAACAACGGCCATTTCCCCCGTCAACAGACGCATCATATTGTAAAGATAGAGGACTTATTGCCCCCATAAACCATGGAACATGAAAGCCTGAAGCCCAGTCATTTGGGCGAAGCAAGGTAAAAACTCCCACCTTGGAAAAACCTGAACGACTATAAACTTGGCCCACGAGTTCTCATTACCACTGGCAAAAGAAAGAAGAAGAAGTAAGAAGAAGAAGAAGAAGAGATGGGATGATATTTGTTATGCATCCAGGTGGAAGGGAATGTGTTTTTTTTTTCTTTTTTTTTTAAGAGGTCTAACGGCTGCCTCGACACGAACTGGAAATGGTATATATACTTATGACCAATCACGAAACAAAATAGCTTTTAGTTTTCTCTGGGTAAAATGATTTGAATCTTTACCTGGATGTGCATCGAACGATTAATGTTTGTGTCGATGGTATTCTTAAATTATACGTGAATAATTTAGAGGTTAAATATTTTGTCAATGTTTAACATCCATTTGAATATGGGTAAACTAAATTACAATTTATAAATAGCAAAACGTACAACATTCCTCGCATCAAGCGCCTGCTGTTTGAATCAACCACATCAAACTGGTAACTACCAGATTGTCTGCTGATTATTCCTGATGAACTACAGTTTGTAATTGTAATTCCTCTTTGATAACGAAACCAAAAATCAATAGATATAAATGTAAAGTACGAGAGTCGTTGGAAGCTCACATCAAACCTGTCCAAATCACAATATCTCTCTCTCTCTCTCTCTCTGCATTTCATCCACCGTGTCAGTCAGTTCAGTTCTTTTCCTCTCGCAAAACTACGTCCATCTTCAGACACTGTTAAAAAGGGCCGCCCCGTGTCGAAGGTGATAATGGCCCCAGCTTCTATCAGTGTCCGAAGGCGCCCAGGAGACGCATCAAATACTTCAGAAAACACCCGATTTATGGTTTAATTATCGTCCCGGCGCGATATCCCGC
>NC_061102.1:11148595-11153595 GCF_015104395.2 Macrobrachium nipponense
GGATACGCGCCCCCCACCTTTTACACGAAAGCTTTCTTGGTATAGTTTCTTTCTTTTGGTACTTTAAGCGATCAAAAGGGGATGGGCCATGAGAAGCATTTACGTTGTTTTTTGAAAAGTCTACAATTTACACGAAAGCTATATTGGTATCGCTGCTATTTTTTGCTGCTTAGTGATCTAAAATGGATGGAAACTGAGGAGCATCCTTTGCTTTTTGAAATGTCCTACTTTTACACGAAAGCTTTCTTGGTATTGTTTCTTTCTCTTGGTAGTTTGAGCGATCAAAAGGGAATGGGCCATGAGAAGCATTACGTTGGTCTTGGAAAGTCTCGAATTTACACGAAAACTGCTGTTTTTTGCTGCTTAGGAGAGATACAAAAATGATTGGAAAGTAAGGAGCATCACTTCGCTTTTGAATGTCAATAATTTTACACGAACGCTTTCTCGGTATTGTTTCTTTCTTTTGCTACTTCGAGTGATGAAAAACGTAACGGGGCGTGAGAAGCATTACTTTGTTTTTGCATATTTACGTGAGGGTGATTTTTCTACATTCAATACTAGATTTCGGTTAATGATTTCTATCTATCTATCTATCTATCTATTTTAGTTTATATATCTCTTTTAAAAATTAATCATAGAACGACTATAATTTAGCCCGTACAGTGGCTAAGTATGAGCAACAAAGGCAAACATAAAATAAAGAAAGTATCGCAAGCAACACCTATGAAGCTACAAAACAAGACAAATAATAAAACAATTTCAAAGAGAAGAAAAAAAACGCACAAAAGATACAGTATAACCAATTTCGAGGCAGTGGATCGTACTATAAAATTAGCCCAGAAAACATCTGTAGTTGGTAAAAAAGAAAAAAGAAAAAAAAAGAAAAAAAAAAAAAGAAAAACAGTGCGCACTCGAACAGGTGTTGGTAATTGCAGAATTCAGTAACCCATTAAGGTGCGAAAGGTACCCAGATGCACGTTGTTTTTCAGTCGAATTAAGGTCTCTCTCTCTCTCTCTCTCTCTCTCTCTCTCTCTCTCTCTCTCTCTCTCTCTCTCTCTTGCTTGGTCTACAAAAAGGACCCATTTTAGTCACGCTCGAATTCCGTAGAGGATAATAATAATAATTAATATAATAATAATAATAATAATAATAATAATAATAATAATAATAATATTATAATAATAATAATAATAATGATACAGTTATACAGAGAAAGTAGACAGAGAAAGCCACAAAGAGAAAGCAGGAAGGGAAAACAGTGGATAAATAATAATAATAATAATAATATAATAATAATAATAATAATAATAATAATATTTTTGTTTTTTATTTTTTGGTCTATCACAGTCCTCCAATTCTAATGGGTGGTATTTACAGTGTGGGGTTCCCGGTTGCATCCTGCCTCCTTAGGAGTCCATCACTTTTGTACTATGTGCGCCGTTTCTAGGATCACACTCTTCTGCATGAGTCCTGGAGCTACTCAGCCTCTAGTTTTTTCCAGATTCCTTTTCAGGGATCTTGGGATCGTGCCTAGTGCTCCTATGATTATGGGTACAATTTCCACTGGCACATTCCATATCCTTCTTATTTCTATTTTTTTTAAGGTCTTGATACTTATCCATTTTTCCCACTCTTTCTCTTCAACTCTGGTGTCCCTATGGTATTGCGTCATGATGAGTGATACTTTTTCTTGATTTTGTCAATCAACGTCACGTCTGGTCTATTTGCTCGTATCATCCTATCTGTTTTCTGATACCATAGTCCCCCAGAGGATCTTTGCCTGATCGTTTTTCTATCACTCCCTCAGGTTGGTGCTCGTACCACTTATTACTGACAGGTAGCTGATGTTTCTTGCACAGGCTCCAGTGGAGGACTTTTGCTCTGAATCATGCCTCTTTTTTGTACTGGTTGCTGTGCAAGTGCCGGACATTCGCTTGCTATGTGGTTTATGGTTTCATTTTTCGTATTGCACTTCCTACATATGGGAGAGATGTCATTTCCATCTACCGTTCTTTGATATATCTGGTCTTAGGGCCTGATCTTGAGCCGCTGTTATTCCTTCAGTTTCCTTCTTGAGCTCTCCCCTCTGTAACCACTGCCATGTGTCATCGCTGGCTAGTTCTTGTATTGTCCGTGCATTGGTTTTGTTGTGCCAGTCCTCTGCTCTGTTTGTCTTTCTCCTGTCTCTGTATATTTGTGTGTCTTCGTCTACTTTTATCAGTCCTTCCTTCTTCCCCATGCACCCTTGAGCCACTCGTCTTCACTGGTTGTTTTCATATATTGCCCCATTGCTCTGTTCTCGATGTTGACGCAGTCCTCTATGCTTAGTAGTCCCCTCCCTCCTTTTCGTGTATGTATAGTCTGTCTGTATTTGCTCTTGGGTGATAGTGCTTTGTGTATTGTCATATGTTCCTCGTTTTCTGGTCTATGCTGCGAAGTTCTGCCTTCGTCTATTCCACTATTCCTGCGCTGTATCTGATTACTGGCGCTGCCCATGTGTTTATGGCATTTATCATATTTCCGGCGTTGAGTTTTGACTTGAGTATCGTCTTGAGTCTTTGCTTATATTCTTTCCTGATCGTGTCCTTCATCTCTTGTGTTTTATATACCCTCCTTTCATTATTCCCAGGTATTTGGTTCCCGTCCCATCTATTTGTTTGATGTTGTTCCCATCTGGTAACTTTATCACTTCAGTCCTTGTTACTTTGCCTTTTTGTATGTTGACTAAGGCACATTTTTCTATTCCAAACTCCATCCTGATGTCCCCTCCCCAGATACAATCCTTACAGTCTGGATTAGGGTATCTATTTCCTTGATGCTCTTACCATACAGCTTGATGTCGTCCATGGACATCAGATGGTTAATTCTGTTGCCTCTTTTCTTGAGTTGGTAGCCAGCATCCATCATCTGCAGTACTTTTGTCATGGGAATCATGGCTACTACGAAGAGTAGTGGGGACAGTGAGTCGCCCTGGAAGATCCCTCTCCTGATATTAACCTCTGCTAGTCTTATTCCAGGGCTCGTAAGTATTGTGTTCCAGTTGCGCATTGCATTTTGAGGAAGCTGATGGTGTTTTCCTCTGTACCATATATTTTCAGGCATTCTATTACCCATGTGTGTGGTATCATGTCGAAGGCTTTCTTATAGTCAATCCATACCATGCTTAGGTTGGTTTTCCTTCTGCTACTGTTCTTATATTATTATTATTATTATTATTATTATTATTATTATTATTATTATTATTATTATTATTATTATTATTATTATTATTATTATTATCATATTTGGCTGATTACTTTTTTGAGAGGGTACTCTACAAGTAACTCTGCCTGTCTGTTTGTCTGTCTCTCTATATCCAAACTACAAAGGAATGACGAGCAATTTGTACAGAATTCTTCCATTATTTGCAGTTTATAAGCTGCTCTCTCTCTCTCTCTCTCTCTCTCATCTCTCTCTCTCTCTCTCTCTCTCTCTCTCTCTCTCTCTCTCTCGTCGATTTCTTCCAAGGCATACAGACATTTTGGGGAATTGGCTGACTATACGACGCATAAAATTTTCAAGTCTATTGAGGAAATGCAAAACCAAAATAAGAAAACAAGAATCCTCTTAGTAACATCGAAGAAAAAAAAAAAATATAAATCCGCCCCGCCAAATTTCAAGACATAAAAAGAAAAAAACCGCTCCGCCAAATTTCACGACATAAAAAGAAAAAAACCGCTCCGCCAAATTTCACGACATAAAAAGAAAAAACCGCTCCGCCAAATTTCACGACATAAAAAGAAAAAAAGCGCTCCGCCAAATTTCAAGACATAAAAAGAAAAAACCGCTCCGCCAAATTTCATTTCACGACATAAAAAGAAAAAACCGCTCCGCCAAATTTCACGACATAAAAAGAAAAAACCGCTCCGCCAAATTCACGACATAAAAAAAGAAAAACCGCTCCGCCAATTTCACGACATAAAAAGAAAAAACCGCTCCGCCAAATTTCAAGACATAAAAAAGAAAAAAACCGCTCCGCCAAATTTCACGACATAAAAAGAAAAAACCGCTCCGCCAAATTTCACGACATAAAAAGAAAAAACCGCTCCGCCAAATTTCAAGACATAAAAAGAAAAAACCGCTCCGCCAAATTTCACGACATAAAAAGAAAAAACCGCTCCGCCAAATTTCACGACATACAAAAAAGAAAAAACCGCTCCGCCAAATTTCACGACATAAAAAGAAAAAACCACTCCGCCAAATTTCACGACATAAAAAGAAAAAACCGCTCCGCCAAATTTCAAGACATAAAAAGAAAAAACCGCTCCGCCAAATTTCGACGACTAAAAAGAAAAAACCGCTCCGCCAAATTTCACAACATAAAAAGAAAAAAACCGCTCCGCCAAATTTCACGACATAAAAAGAAAAACCGCTCCGCCAAATTTCAAGACATAAAAAGAAAAAAACCGCTCCGCCAAATTTCACGACATAAAAGAAAAAACCGCTCCGCCAAATTTCACGACATAAAAATAAAAAGAAAAACCGCTCCGCCAAATTTCAAGACATAAAAAGAAAAAACCGCTCCGCCAAATTTCACGACATAAAAAGAAAAAGAAAAACCGCTCCGCCAAATTTCACGACATAAAAAGAAAAAACCGCTCCGCCAAATTTCAAGACATAAAAAGAAAAAACCGCTCCGCCAAATTTCACGACATAAAAAGAAAAAACCGCTCCGCCAAATTTCACGACATAAAAAGAAAAAACCGCTCCGCCAAATTTCACGACATAAAAAGAAAAAAAACCGCTCCGCCAAATTTCAAGACATAAAAGAAAAAAACCGCTCCGCCAAATTTCACGACATAAAAAGAAAAAACCGCTCCGCCAAATTTCACGACATAAAAAGAAAAAACCGCTCCGCCAAATTTCAAGACATAAAAAGAAAAAACCGCTCCGCCAAATTTCACGACATAAAAAGAAAAACCGCTCCGCCAAATTTCACGACATAAAAAGAAAAAACCGC
>NC_061102.1:11158595-11161095 GCF_015104395.2 Macrobrachium nipponense
AGAATATGCATGTGCATGTCCACTTCTAATGGCCACACTGACTCAACTTCTGAATTCATAGACAATTCTCCACCCATCCATCACGGCAACTGCAGCGCATCTACAAAAAAGAAAAAAGAAGCGTAATTTGTCAAGCCAACTCCTCCAAAAGCATCAAACGATTTTCATCAGATTTTATTTCTTTTTATATTTTTGGGGGAAGGGGGTTAAGGGGGGAGAGATTTTTTTTTTTTTGACTCATGGACTGGTGGCTGGAGAATATAATTTCGCAACTTCGCAACTCCACCAGATTAATGTAGCGGTCAGTGACGAATAAAGTTTTAGAGGGCGAAGAACGCATCCAGTTTTGGCTCGGCTAATGTTTGCAAATGATGCTGTTGGGAACAGTGGAAGTCACCTCAAAAAGAAAGGAAAAAAAAAAAATATATATCTATATATATATATTATATACGTCTTGTTCACACAGATACTGTTGGTGCTGCGGTGACACCGGGTAAATTTCCTTTTCTCTCTCTCTCTCTCTCTCTCTCTCTCTCTCTCTCTCTCTCTCTCTCTCTCTCTCTCTCCTTTCAAAGCGGCTATTTCTTTGAAGTCCAACCTACTTTGTTAATTTATTGCCAACGGGGAAGGTGGTGGTGTGTGTGTGTGTGTGTGTGTGTGTGTGTGTGTGTGTGTGTGTGTGAGAGGAGAGAGAGAGAGAGAGAGAAAGAGACAGAGAGAGAGTGCTATAAACATCAGATACCTTCATTTAGCTTTTCTTGATTAGCTGCCGTAATAATAATAATAATAATAATAATAATAATAATAATAATAATAATAATAATAAGAGTGGAAGACAACCACCAAGAAATTCCTGAAGCCGAACCAAGTAAGAGACTGTGAAAACATCTGGAGCAATCCGGTATCACACAACAAACATGCAACATGGCTCCAGGAAGTCAACGCTGAAGGAACAGGGAGAATAAAACAAAGATTCACTGACATCACGACAGATACAGTCAGACACAGTCAGACGCCAACTAAAGAAAATGCCCAACTGGAAAGCCCCAGGTCCCGATGAAGTCCGTGGATACTGGCTCAAAAACTTCAAGGCCCTACACCCAAGAATAGCAGAACAACTCCAGCACTGTATCACAAATAACCATGCACCCAAATGGATGACCACAGGAAGAACATCCTTAGTTCAGAAAGACAAGAGTAAGGGAAATATAGCCAGTAACTACAGGTCTATCACCTGCCTACTAATAATGTGGAAGTTACTAACAGGTATCATCAGTGAAAGGCTATACAACTACCTAGAGGATACAAACACCATCCCCCGCCAACAGAAAGGCTGCAGAAGGAAGTGTAGGGGCACAAAAGACCAGCTCCTGATAGACAAAATGGTAATGAAGAACAGTAAGAGAAGAAAAACCAACCTAAGCATGGCATGGATAGACTATAAGAAAGCCTTCGACATGGTACCACACACATGGGTAATAGAATGCCTGAAAATATATGTGGCAGAGGAAAACACCATCAGCTTCCTCAAAAATACAATGCGCAACTGGAACACAATACTTACAAGCTCTGGAATAAGACTAGCAGAGGTTAATATCAGGAGAGGGATCTTCCAGGGCGACTCACTGTCCCCACTACTCTTCGTAGTAGCCATGATTCCCATGACAAAAGTACTGCAGAAGATGGATGCTGGCTACCAACTCAAGAAAAGAGGCAACAGAATTAACCATCTGGTGTTCATGGACGACATCAAGCTGTATGGTAAGAGCATCAAGGAAATAGATATCCTAATCCAGACTGTAAGGATTGTATCTGGGGACATCAGGATGGAGTTTGGAATAGAAAAATGTGCCTTAGTCAACATACAAAAGGGCAAAGTAACAAGGACTGAAGGGATAAAGCTACCAGATGGGAATATCAAACACATAGATGAGTCGGGATACAAATACCTGGCAATAATGGAAGGAGGGGATATAAAACATCAAGAGATGAAGGACATGACCAGGAAAGAATATATGCAGACTCAAGGCGATACTCAAGTCAAAACTCAACGCAGGAAATATGATAAAAGCCATAAACACATGGGCAGTGCCAGTAATCAGATACAGCGCAGGAATAGTGAATAGACGAAGGCAGAACTTCGCAGCATAGACCAGAAAACTAGGAAACATATGACAATACACAAAGCACTACACCCAAGAGCAAATACGGACAGACTATACATAACACGAAAGGAAGGAGGGAGAGGACTACTAAGTATAGAGGACTGCGTCAACATCGAGAACAGAGCACTGGGGCAATATATGAAGACCAGTGAAGACGAACGGCTAAAGAGTGCATGGGAAGGACTGATAAAAGTAGACGAAGACCCAGAAATATACAGAGACAGGAGAAAGACAAGCAGAACAGAGGACTGGCATAACAAACCAATGCACGGACAATACATGAGACAGACTACAGAACTAGCCAGCGATGACACGTGGCAATGGGTACTGAGGGG
>NC_061102.1:11170700-11173200 GCF_015104395.2 Macrobrachium nipponense
GTTATTAATCACTCGCCTGACGTGGGTTGAGAATTTGGAATTCTTTGTTTATTGTTATATTATTATTATTATTCTTATTATTATTATTATTATTATTATTATTTATTATTATTATTTATGAAAAATAAATATTAAAGTATTATTTATTATATTATTGTTATTATTATTATTATTTTTCTTTTGCCCTATCACAAGTCCTTTAATTCGACTGGATGGTGTTTATAGTGTGGGGTTCCGGGTTGCATCCTGCCTCCTTAGGAGCCATCACTCTTTTCTTACTATGTGCGCCGTTTCTAGGATCACACTCTATGCATGAGTCCTGAGCTACTTCAGCCTCTAGTTTTTCTAGATTCCTTTTCAGGGATCTTGGGGATCGTGCCTGGTGTTCCTATGATATGGGTACAATTTCCACTGGCTATCCCATATCTTCTTATTTCTATTTTCAGGTCTTGATACTTATCATTTTTGCCTTCTTTTTTCTCTTCACTCGTGTCCCTCATGGTATTGCGACATCAATGAGTGATACTTTCTTCTTTATTTTGTCAATCAACGTCACGTCTGTCTATTTTGCATGTATCACCCTATCTGTTCTGATACCATAGTCCCAGAGGATCTTTGCCTGATCGTTTTCTATCACTCCTTCAGGTTGGTGTTCGTACCACTTATTACTGCAAGGTAGCTGGTGTTTCTTGCACAGGCTCCAGAGGAGGGCTTTTGCTACTGAATCATGCCTCTTTTTGTACTGGTTCTGTGCAAGCGCCAGACATTCACTTGCTATGTGGTTTATGGTTTCATTTTTCGTATTGCACTTCCTACATATGGGAGAGATATTTCCATCTATCGTTCTTTTGACATATCTGGTTCTTAGGGCCTGATCTTGTGCCGCTGTTATCATTCCTTCAGTTTCCTTCTTGAGCTCTCTCCTCAGTAGCCATTGCCACGTGTCATCGCTGGCTAGTTCTTAGTCTGTCTCATTGTATTGTCCGTTACATTGGTTTGTTATGCCAGTCTCTGTTCTGCTTGTCTTTCTCCTGTCTCTGTATATTTCTGGGTCTTCGTCTACTTTTATCAGTCCTTCCCATGCACTCTTGAGCCACTCGTCTTCATTGGTCTTCATATATTGCCCCAGTGCTCTGTTTTCGATGTTGACGCAGTCCTCTATGCTAGTAGTCCTCTTCCTTCCTTTCTTTCGTTATTAGTATAGTCTGTCCGTATTTGCTCTTGGGTGAAGTGCTTTGTGTATTGTCATATGTTTCCTCGTTTTCTGGTCTATGCTGCGAAGTTCTGCCTTCGTCTATTCCACTATTCCTGCGCTGTATCTGATTACTGGCCCTGCCCATGTGTTTATGGCTTTTATCATATTTCCGGCGTTGAGTTTTTACTTGAGTATCGCCTTGAGTCTGCATATATTCTTTCCTGATCGTGTCCTTCATCTCTTGATGTTTTATATCCCCTCCTTCCATTATTTCCAGATATTTGTATCCCGACTCATCTGTGTTTGATGTTGTTCCCATCTGGTAGCTTTATCCCTTCAGTCCTTGTTACTTTGCCCTTTTGTATGTTGACTAAGGCGCATTTTTCTATTCCAAACTCCATCCTGATGTCCCCAGATACAATCCTTACAGTCTGGATTAGATTATCTATTTCCCTGATGCTCTTACCATACAGCTTGATGTCGTCCATGAACATCAGATGGTTAATTCGGTTGCCTCTTTTCTTGAGTTGGTACCCAGCATCCATCTTCTGCACTACTTTTGTCATGGGAATCATGACTACTACGAAGAGTAGTGGGGACAGTGAGTCGCCCTGGAAGATCCCTCTCCTGATATTAACCTCTGCTAGTCTTATTCCAGAGCTTGTAAGTATTGTATTTCAGTTGCGCATTGTATTTTTGAGGAAGCTGATGGTTTTCCTCTGTCCCATATATTTTCAGGCATTCTATTAGCCATGTGTGTGGTACCATGTCGAAGGCTTTCTTATAGTCTATCCATGCCATGCTTAGGTTGGTTTTCCTTCTCTTACTGTTCTTCATTACCATTTTGTTTATCAGGAGCTGGTCTTTTGTGCCCCTACACTTCCTTCTGCAGCCTTTCTGTTGGTGGGGGATGGTGTTTGTATCCTCTAGGTAATTGTATACCCTTTCGCTGATGATACCTGTTAGTAACTTCTACATTATTAGTAGGCAGGTGATAGGCCTGTAGTTACTGGCTATATTTCCCTTACTCTTGTCTTTCTGAACTAAGGATGTTCTTCCTGTGGTCATCCATTTGGGTGCATGGTGATTTGTGATACAGTGCTGGAGTTGTTCTGCTATTCTTGGGTGTAGGGCCTTGAAGTTTTTGAGCCAGTATCCACGGACTTCATCGGGACCTGGGGCTTTCCAGTTGGGCATTTTCTTTAGTTGGTGTCTGACTGTGTCTGACTGTGTCTGTCGTGATGTCAGTGAAATCTTGTTTTATTCTCCCCTGTTTCTTCTTCCTTGACT
Organism: Macrobrachium nipponense; assembly: GCF_015104395.2. Taxonomy (NCBI): domain Eukaryota; kingdom Metazoa; phylum Arthropoda; class Malacostraca; order Decapoda; family Palaemonidae; genus Macrobrachium; species Macrobrachium nipponense. The sequence continues at coordinate 11,173,186 of NC_061102.1, forward strand.
TCCTGGAGCCATGTG
>NC_061102.1:11180700-11183200 GCF_015104395.2 Macrobrachium nipponense
TTATTATTATTATTATTATTATTATTATTATTATTATTATTATTATTATTATTATTATTATTATTTCACTGTTTTCCCTTCCTGCTTTCTCTGTCTACTTTCTCTGTATAACTGTATCAATCTTATTATTATTATTATTGTTATTATTATTATTATTATTATTATTATTATTATTATTATTATTATTATTATTATTATATTATTATTATTATTTATTTATTATTATTGTTTAAAAATATCCACAATTATATAAAAAAAATATATTTCTATGTTAAAAAATACAAAACAAAGACTTTCGAACACTTTAACCGGTGTTCCTCATCAGTGTGACGTTAAAATGAGGAACACCGTTCAAGTGTTCGAAAGTCTTTGTTTTATATTTACATAGAAATATATTTTTATATATAATTGTGGATATTTTAAACAATTTGTTTTCACGAAAATTGTGAATTTCTTAACAAACATTACAAAATTATTATTATTATTATTATTATTATTATTATTATTATTATTATATTATTATTATTATTATTATTATTATTATCCTGTACTGGAATTCGAGCGTGACTAAAATGAGTCCTTTTCGTAGACCAAGTAAGAGAGAGAGAGAGAGAGAGAGAGAGAGAGTGACCTTAATTCGACTGAAAAACAACGTGCATCTGGCACCTCTGGCACCCTTAATGGGTTACTGAATTCTGCAATTACCAACACCTGTTCGATGTGCACCTGTTTTTCTTTATTTTTATTTTCTTTTTTTTTACCAACTACAGATGTTTTCTGGGCTAATTTTATAGTACGATCCACCGTCTCGAAAATTGGTTATCTGTATCTTTTGTGTGCCTTTTTTTTTTCTTCTTCTTCTTCTCTTTGAAATTGTTTTATTGTTTTTTGTCTTGTTTTGTAGCTTCATAGGTGTTGCTTGCGATACTTTCTTTATTTTATGTTTGCCTTTGTTACTCATTACTTAGCCATTGTCTGTACAGGCTAAATTGTAGTCATTCTATGATTAATTCTTTAAAAGAGATATATAACTAAATATTTAGATAGAGAGATAGATAGAAATCACTAACCGAAATCTAGTATTGAATGTAGAAAAATCACCCTCACGTAAATATGCAAAAACAAAGTAATGCTTCTTACGCCCCGTTCGTTTTTCATCACTCGAAGTAGCAAAAGAAAGAAACAATACCGAGAAAGCGTTTGTGTAAAATTAGGACATTTCAAAAGCGAAGTGATGCTCCTCACTTTCCATCCATTTTTTATCACTCCAAGCAGCAAAAAAAGGAACAATACCAATATGGAATTCGAGGTTTTTCGAAAACAAAGTGATGCTCCTTACTTTCCATCCATTTTTGTATCTCTCTAAGCAGCAAAATACAGCAGTTTTCGTGTAAATTCCAGACTTTCCAAGACCAACGTAATGCTTCTCTTGGCCCATTCCCTTTTGATCGCTCAAACTACCAAGAGAAAGAAACAATACCAAGAAAGCTTTCGTGTAAAAGTAGGGCATTTCAAAAAGCAAAGTGATGCTCCTCAGTTGCCATCCATTTTAGATCACTAAGCAGCAAAAAATAGCAGCGATACCAATATAGCTTTCGTGTAAATTCTAGACTTTTCAAAAACAACGTAAATGCTTCTCATGGCACATTCCCTTTTGATCGCTTAAACTACCAAAAGAAAGAAACTATACCAAGAAAGCTTTCGTGTAAAAGTGGGCGCTATCCAAAACTCCATGCCAGCGAGTAATGTCTTAATATCATCCGAGGCACCGAATCTTCTCTGTTCCCTGATGTTTGAAGGCCGAAGTTTTTTCCATATGGAGTTGCATAAACTTGACCAAGTTGCCTCATCATCAGCAGAGTCAAAGGCAGAATGGAAAGACGGGCTTGAAGACGGTACGATGAGGGAAGGGATATGAGAGAAACGACGAGGAATATTGAAATAAATGAGGGCATGACAAGGGAATGGATTAAAGGAGTGGAGAGAGAGAGAGAGTGAGAGAGAGAGAGAGAGAGAGAGAGAGAGAGAGAGAGAGAGAGAGAGAGAGAGAACTTTTCTTCTGAAAGTCAGACTCGGAAGAAATTTTGCGTTTACAAACTTGCATATGCAAGTTGCAATAATTCAAATACCAACTTGCATCATCATGCTTTTTATCATTTGCAAAGGATGAAGAAGTTACGATCATTTACTTCTGGATTGGCCATATTAGCTGATTGTGTTAGATATATATATATATATATATATATATATATATATATATATATATATATATATATATGTGTGTGTGTGTGTGTGTGTGTGTGTGTGTGTGTGTGTGTGTGTGTGTGTGTGTATTATGTATATAACTTTTATCTGTGTGCATAAGTGTTTTAAATAAAATTAGGCAAATAAACGCATAATAATAATAATAATAATAATAATAATAATAATAATAATAATAATAATAATAATAATAATAATAATAATAATAATAATAATAATAAGAAGTTTTGTTATAAAT
>NC_061102.1:11188200-11209750 GCF_015104395.2 Macrobrachium nipponense
TAAATCGGGTGTTTTCTGAAGTATTTGATACGTCTCCTGGGCGCCTTCGGACACTGATAGAAGCGGGGCCATTATCATTCGACACGGGCCTTTTAACAGTGTCGAAGATGGACGTAGTTTTGCGAGAGGTAAAACTGAACTGACTGACACGGTGGATGAAATGCAGAGAGAGAGAGAGAGAGAGAGAGAGAGAGAGAGAGAGAGAGAGAGAGAGAGAGAGATATTGATTTGGATAGGTTTGATGTGAGCTTCCAACGACTCTCGTACTTTACATTTATATCTATTGATTTTTGGTTTCGTTATCAGAGAGGAATTACAATTACAAACTGTAGTTCATCAGGAATAATTACCAGACAATCTGGTAGTTACCAGTTTGATGTGGTTGATTCAAACAGCAGGCGCTTCATGCGAGGAGTATTGTACGTTTTGCTATTTATAAATTGTAATTTAGTTTACCCAAATTCAAATGGATGTTAAACATTTGACAAAATATTTAACCTCTAAATTATTCACGTATAATTTAAGAATACCATCGACACAAACATTAATCGTTGGATGCACATCCAGGTAAAGATTCAAATCATTTTACCCAGAGAAAAACTAAAAGCTATTTTGTTTCGTGATTGGTCTAAGTATATATACCATTCCCAGCTCGTGTCGAGGCAGCCGTTAGACCTCATTAAAAAAAAAAAAAAAATTCCCTTCCACCTGAATGCATAAATACATCCCATCTCTTCTTCTTCTTCTTCTTCTTCTTCTTCTTCTTCTTCTTCTTCTTCTTCTGCCAGTGGTAATGAGAACTCGTGGGCCAAGTTTATGTCGTTCAGTTTTTCCAAGGTGGGGGTTACCTTGCTTCGCCCAAATGACTGGGCTTCAGGCTTTCATGTTCCAGGGTTTATGGGGCAATAAGTCCTCTATCTTTACAATATTGATGCGTCTCTTGTGACGGGGGAAATGGCCCGTTGTTTTTCAGACATCACCCTTTAATGGTCTATTACAAGGTACGCCATACGGAGGGACCCCCTCTTATTTATTTGCTCCTGGTGGGGGAATTACGGCGCGATAGATTACCCAGGTGCTACTAGAAGCTGGGGTACTGGTGTCTCTCCTGCTCCAGGGGAATGACTCCTGGGTGTTTTATTCGAGATGATGTTACGCATTGTGGTTTATTTATAGTCTTAGAAGAATATTGCGAGGCAATATATTGCGGTATCTCTCTCTCTCTCTCTCTCTCTCTCTCTCCAGTCCAAAGGCAGGAAGGTCAACACAGTATCTCTCTCTCTCTCTCTCTCTCTCTCTCTCTCTCTCTCTCTCTCTCTCTCAAAACAGTACTCGGTTTCGTACCCGGAAAAAGTACACAAACCCAACTGTTAGTCCACCGTGAGAACATATTCAAAAATATGAAAAGCGGAAATGAAACAGATGTGGTTTATCTAGACTTTGCAAAAGCTTTTGACAAAGTAGACCATAATATATTAGCAAAGAAAATTAGAAAACACAATATCGTCGATAAAGTAGGAAGATGGTTAAAAGAATTTTTACACAACAGAAAACAGATAGTTATTGCAAACGATGAGAAATGACGATGAAACCAAGGTAATATTCCGGTGTGCCACAAGGTACGGTGCTAGCTGCAATACTGTTTGTTATTATGATTGAAGACATAGACAGTAATGTTAAGGATTCGGTAGTGAGTAGTTTCGCTGATGACACAAGAATAAGTAGAGAAATTACTTGTGATGAAGATAGGAACGCTCTACAAAGAGGACCTTAACAAAGTAATAATGATTGGGCAGAGGTAAATAGGATGGTATTTAACTCTGATAAATTTGAATCAATAAATTATGGAGACAGAGAAGGAAAGCTATGCATGCTAGGGGGAGGGGACCTAATAATGAGACAATCACAAATAAGGAAGCAGTTAAAGACCTTGTGTGATGATGAATAGGAACATGTTATGCAATGATCAAATAGCCATTCTGTTGGCAAAATGTAAAGCAAAAATGGGAATGTTTGTTACGGCACTTCAAAACAAGAAAAGCTGAACACATGATTATGCTTTATAAAAACATATTGTTCGTAGTCCACTTGAATATTGCAATATGATATGGTACCCACACTATCAAAAGGATATTGCACAAATAGAGAGTGTACAAAGGTCCTTTACAGCTAGAATAGAAGAAGTTAAGGACCTAGACTACTGGGAAAGACTACAATCCTTAAAATTATATAGTCTAGAAAGGAGAAGAGAACGCTACATGATATTCAGGCATGGAAACAGATAGAAGGAATAACAGAAAATATCATGGAACTAAAAATATCAGAAAGAGCAAGCAGAGGTAGATTAATAGTGCCCAAAACTATACCAGGAAAAATAAGGAAAGCACACAGAACATTAATCCACTACGCACCAGCATCGATAATGCAGCGTCTATTCAATGCGTTGCCAGCTCATCTGAGGAATATATCAGGAGTGAGCGTAGATGTGTTAAGAATAAGCTCGACAAATATCTAAACTGCATCCCAGACCATCCAAGATTGGAAGATGCAAAATATACCGGAAGATGTACTAGCAACTCTCTGGTAGACATTAGAGGCGCCTCACACTGAGGGACCTGGGGCAACCCGAACGAAATGTAAGGTCTGTAAGGTAAGGTCTCTCTCCAGTCCAAAGTCAGGAAGGTCAACACATTACTCTCTCTCTCTCTCTCTCTCTCTCTCTCTCTCTCTCTCTCTCTCTCTCTCCAGTCCAAGGCAGGAAGGTCAACACAGTAGCTCTCTCTATCTCTCTACTCTCTCTCTCTCTCTCTCTCTCTCTCTCTCTCTCTCTCTCTCTCTCTCCAGTCCAAAGGCAGGAAGGTCAACACAGTACTCTCTCTCTCTCTCTCTCTCTCTCTCTCTCTCTCTCTCTCTCTCCTCTCTCTCTCCAGTCCAAAGGCAGGAAGGTCAACACAAGTAATAAAATCCAAAATAAGAAAGAAACAAATAAAGAGAGAAATCAAGAATATCAGGTAAAAGAGAAAAGCAAACCACCAATGAGATATGCAGAGGTGTCAGCAAAGAATTTCAAAGCATCAGCTCCGAAATTCTACTCAAGAGATAATAACTGTATTTATTATGCAAGAGATATTGCAGAAACGAGAAAATTGCAGATTCAGACACAAAATGAATAATTATGATGAAGGAAGATCAAATATTATGGAAAAGTTGGATTTTTTATGTCAGAATTTCTGGAAATGAAAAAAGAACAACATACCAGAACAGGAAAGAGACATGGGAAAATCCTTATTACTATCCGTATTAAATGAAGGAGAAAACACGCAAACCATCATAGTGATGAATGCGCAGGGTTTAGTTACGAGTAACTCAAAAAGAAAAATAGAGTACTTAGAAGAAAACTAACCCAAAATGAAAAGAAAATAGATATAATGAATATAGTGAAACCTGGTATTCCCAAGAGACTGGGAATGATGATCAAATAAAAGGGTTCCAAACTTATAGATCAGATAGAAAAAATAGGAATCAAGGGGGGGAACCGCAATATATGGGAAAGACACAACAAGGAAAATATATGAGAAATATAGTAACTCAGAATGTGAACTAATAGCGGTAGAATTTGAATCTGAAAAATTGATGAACATAGTAATATATAGACCTCCTAATACTAAAGAGTTTGACTTAATAATTGAAAAATTGGATGATATATGTAGAAAATCACAAGACTGGGACTATTCTCCTATCTGGTGACTTCAACTTTTCCTTTCGTAGAAATGGAAGAACGAATAGGAGATTGTGGTTGTACTTATACATATAAAAAGAGAGTAATAGTAGTGCAGAAGATAAGAGGCAATTTGAAAAAGCTATTAGATATGCTACTAGAATACAACATTCAACAAATAAATCAAACCTGCCAACAAGAAAGGAAAATACTTTAGACCTAGATATTTGTGAACGAGATGAATTATGTTAAAGAAATAATAGTTTATAATGCGAGTATTTCAGACCATAATGTCATAGAATTAAACAGTTCATTCCAAAGCAAGTGAAAATAGAGATAAGCAAGAAATGAAAAGTGGGAATATATGGAAAAATACAACTTCTACAGTAAAAATATAAAATGGTCAGAAATTAATGAAGAATTAAACAAAGATTGGGATAACATTTTCGTAAGTGATTGACATAAGGGTAAATACGGAGATATTATATAAAAATATTGGAGATAATAGTGGAAAAATATATACCGAAGAAGAAAAGTAAACATCATTCATGCATACCAAGAGACAGAAGAATCTTGTTCCAGAAAATCAGAAAAGTGGAAAAAAGGTCTTGCAAAAGAAAAAATGCATGGAAAGTTATAGAACTAAAAAGTAAGATAGAAAATGCAGAAAAAAAAAAAAAAAAAAAAAAAAGATTATACAATCAAAGAAAATGAAAAACGGGACTTGGAAGAAAAAACCCATATTAAATATCAAGCAAAAACCCAAACTATTATACTCATATGCGAAGAAGATGAATAAAAGAAGAATAGAAATAGGCCCTCTGAGAATTGAAGGGAGATTAACGAATGAAAAAAAGGAAATTTGCAACATACTGGCAGAAACGATATAAGAGAGAATTCACCCCTAGAATAGATAATGAAGATAATGATATAGAAGTAAGGGATGAAAATAGTGAATATTTAGCTGACATAGATATTAATGAAGCTGATATTGTGCAGGCTATTAATGAAATTAAAAATGGAGCTGTCTGCAGGGCCTGATGGAATTCCTGCTATTTTGTTAAAGAAAGTAGTTCATTCTATCGCAAAGCCACTTGCAATATTATTAAGACAAAGTGTAGATACAGGCAAGATATATGATGAGCACAAATTAGCGTATAGTTACCCCTTAACTTTCAAAAAGTTTGGATCCAAGACTAGAAGGCAAGTAATTAGAGGCCTGTGAGTCTTAACATCAAACATATAATTGCAAAAAGTGTTATGAAAGGGTCAATGAAGAAAAACGATTATGAAACATTTAATAAAAAAAATTAAATTTGTTTAATAACGGGACAAAACCATGGTTTTCGTTACACCCCGGGAAACAAAAAAGTACAACAAACCCAAGCTTGTTAGTCCAACCGTGAAACAAAAATATTCAAAAAAATTTACTGAAAAAGGCGGAAATGGAAACAGATATGGTTTTATTTAGACTTTGCAAAAAGCTTTTGATAAACGTAGTACCCAATAATATTATTAGCGAAGAAAATTAGGAAAACACCAATATCGTGGATAAAGTAGGAAGATGGTTAAAAACGAATTTTTACACAACAGAAAAAACAGATAGTTATTGCAAACGGACGAGAAAATTCGGATGAAGCCCAAGGTTAATTATCCGGTGTGCCGCAAGTGGTTACGGTGGTTTAGCGCAATACTGGTTTGTTATTTATGAATTGAAGAACAGAACAATAATGGTTTTAAGGAAATTCGGTAGTGAGTGAGTTTACCGCAGATGACACAAGAAGTAAGTAGAGAAAATTACATTGTGTATGAAGATAGGAAACCCGCTCTTACAAAGGAGACTATTAACCCAAAGTATACTGATTGGGGCAGAGGTTTTTACAAATAGGGAATGGTATTTTAACGTCTGATAAATTTGAATCCAATTAAATTATGGAGACAGAGAAAGAAAGCGATATGCATATAAGGGACCTAATAATTGAGACCATCCACAAATAAGGAAGCAGTTAAAGACCTTGGTGTTGATGATGAATTAGGAACATTTTTGCAAGCTGATTTCAAATAGCCAAAACTCTGTTGGCAAAAATGTTAAAGCAAAATGGGCAAAATGGGAAGTTTTTTACGGCACTTTCACCAAACAAGAAAATGCTGAACACATGGATTGATGCTTTATAAAACAAAAAATAACGTTTAGTTATCGCCACTTGAATATTGCAATTATTTAGGGTTATGGCCCACCACACATCAAAAGGGATTTAGTTGCACAAATAGAAGAGTGGTACAAAGGTCCTTTACAAGCTGAAGGAATAGAAGAAGTTTAAGGACCTAGAACTACTGGGACAAGGACTACAATTCTTAAAATTATATAGTTCTGGAAAGGAAAGGAACGAAAGAACGCTACATGATAATTCAGGCACGGAAACAGATAGAGGATAGCAGAAAATATCATGGAAAACTAAAAATAAAAATTCCAAGAAAGAGCAAGCAGAGGTAGATTAATTAAAGTTGCCCAAAAATATTACCAGGAACAAAATTAAGGAAAAAGGCACCACCAGGACATTAATCCACTAACGCAACCAGCATCGAACTTAATGCCAGCGTTCTATTCAATGCGTTGCCCAGCCTCATCTGAGGAATATATCAGGAGTTGAGCGTAGATGTTGTTTACGAATAAGCTCGAACAAATATCTCAAACCTGCCATTCCCAGACCATGTTCCAAGATTGGAAGATTGCAAAAATATACGGAAGATTGTTTACTAGCAAACTCTTCGCGGTTAGGGACATTAGAGGTGGCCGTCACACTGAGGGACCTGGGGCCAACCCGAACAAAGATGTAAGGTTAAGGTAAGGTAAGGTAAGGTCGCCACTCTCTCCTCTCTCTTCTCTATACTCTTCTCCTTACTTCTCTCCTTCTCTTCCTCCCAGTTCCAAAGGCAGGAAGGTCAACCACCAACGTACTCTCTCTCGCTCCTCTCTTCTCTCTCTCCCTCTCTCTCTCACTCTACCTCGCTCTCTCCAGTCCAAAGGCAGGAAGGGTCAACCACCAGTACTCTCTCTCTCTCTCTCCTATCTCTACTACTCTCTCCCAGTCCAAAAGGCAGGAAGGTCAAACAACATTAACTTCTCTATCTCTCTCTCTCTCTCTCCTCTCTCTCTCTCTCTCCAGTCCCAAAGGCAGGAAGGTCAACAAACCAGTACTCCTTCTCGTCCTTCCTCCTCTCCTCTCTCTCTCTTTCTCCACTCTCCACTCACTATCTCTTCTATCTCTCCAGTCCGAAAGGCAGGAAGGTTCAAACACAGTATCTCTCTCTCTCTCTACTCTCTTCTCCCTCTACTTCTCTCTATCCTATCGCTCCTCTCGCCTCTCTCTCATCCAGTTCCCAAAAGGCAGGAATGGTCCAACACATTACTCTCTCTCTCAACTCACATCCTCTCTCTCTTATCGCTATCTCTCATCTACTCTCTCCAGTCCAAAAGGCAAGGAAGGTCAACAACATTATCTCTCTCTCTCTCCTCTATTTCTCTCTATCCTTTCGTTTTTTTTTCCCGATCTATCTCCTCCTACTCTCCTCCAGTCCAAAAGGCAGGAAGGTCAACACAGTAACGCTCTGCTCTCTCTCATTCTCTATCCAGTTTCCAAAAGGCAAGGAAGGGTACAAACAACACTTACCTTCTCTCTTCCACTTCTCTCTCTCTCTTCTCCTCGCTCCTCTCTCTCTCTCCACTCCAAAGGCCAAAGGCGGAAGGTCAATCACATTACTCCTCTCTCTCAGTAGTAGTAGCCATTCTTTTGCTTGGTGGAGGGAACGTTACCCGCCGGTCGTGACGTCAGAATTAATCAACAGATATCCACAAGTTTAAACCATACGACTAGAATTTGAGAAATATCTAGAAGTGTTCGTGAACTATCGGTGATAAGATTAGTGTGAAAATAGTAGGATAAAGCGTCTTCTAAGTTAGTTTATCAAGTGTAATACTATAAATCAGAACAAGATGGCAGTAAGTTCCAACTGCGGGAAGAGGTGGCGTAATTTGGCGTGTTTAGCAGATTCGCAATACGATGAGGTAGCAGGAAGGGAACTGGCATTTCTCATCTATGAAATCAGCAACAGTCCTAACCAAAAAGATACAAAAGAAAAAACATTCATAGATATATTAGAAGGATATAATCCTTCAAACTGGAACAAATCTAATGAAAAACATCTTGAAAAATAATTGAAGAAGTTCCAAATAAAATCCAAGTGGTCAAGAGACTCATAAAGAAAATATACATAAACCAACATATTCCGACAAAGAAAATGAATAAGGTGAATCTTGTGAATATCCTAATTGATGCATTAGGAAAAAGAATGCCAAAAGCATGCAAACTGTGTAAGGTTTGGTATAGCATAGTCAATCCACAAAACCTAATCAGAAAATGTGCTGCATGCAACATTCCGACCCATCCACAGTGTGCTGAGGTAATACAAGATTTGAGAAAAGATACAAGAATTTTTTGTTCAACATGTCTGTCATGGATAGACAATGTTATAAATCAAGATTGAATGTACAAATAGTTGAGGATGAAGAAGAAGAGGAAGAGGAAGAAGAAGAAGAAAAAGAAGAAGAGGAAAACGGAAGAGAAGTAAACAACAAAAATGAAATGACAGAAAAAAATATAAGGAAAACAAAGAACAAGATAAAAAGTATGGATGCAGAGATACTCATTGATACTACATATGAGGCAATAAAGCAGCATACCTACGAAGAAATAAATTACGATATGACAAACAGAAAAGCAAATCCCGAAGAGGCTCTACCCAGATCTACACAATGACGGGAAAGAGGAAAAAATAGACAAGAAAGACAAAATCTGCAACCTTTTGAAAAAGAGGGAATTGCAGATTTGGAGAAAGATGTTACTACAAACATCCTAAGATATGTCAAAACTATGAAATATATGGAATAATGCATACTTAGATGGATATGGGGATGATTGCAGAGATCTGCATCCAAAACAAAAATATGTAAAAACCTAAAAAGAAGGAAAAGGATGTAAGTTCGACAAAAAATGCAAATATATGCACCCTGTAGCCATGAATCATAATCAAATAAATAACCAACCAAGTAATAAATCCAAAATAAGAAAGAAACAAATAAAGAGAGAAATCAAGAATATCAGGTAAAAGAGAAAAGCAACCACCAATGAGATATGCAGAGGTGTCAGCAAAAAATTTCAAAGCATCAGCTCCGAAATTCTACTCAAGAGATAATAACTGTATTTATTATGCAAGAGGATATTGCAGAAACGGAGAAAAATTGCAGATCAGACACAAAATGAATAATTATGATGAAGGAAGATCAAATATTATGGAAAGTTGGATTTTTTAATGTCAGAATTTCTGGAAATGAAAAAAGAACAACATACCAGAACAGGAAAGAGACATGGGAAAATCCTTATTACTACCAATATTAAATGAAGGAGAAAACACGCAAAACCATCATAGTGATGAATGCGCAGGGTTTAGTTACGAGTAACTCAAAAAGAAAATAGAGTACTTAGAAAGAAACAACCCAAATGAAAAGAAAAATAGATATAATGAATATAAGTGAAACCTGGTATTCCCAAGAGACTGGGAATGATGATCAAATAAAAAAGGGTTCCAAACTTATAGATCAGATAGAAAAAATAGGAATCAAGGGGGAACCGCAATATATGGGAAAGACAAAAAACAAGGAAAAATATATGAGAAATATAGTAACTCAGAATGTGAACTAATAGCGGTAGAATTTGAATCTGAAAAATTGATGAACATAGTAATATATAGAGCCTCCTAATACTAAAGAGTTTGACTTAATAATTGAAAAATTGGATGATATATGTAGAAATCACAAGGACTGGACTATTCTCCTATCTGGTGACTTCAACTTTCCTTTCGTAGAATGGAAAGAACGAATAGAGATTGTGGTTGTACTTATACATATAAAAAAGAGAGTAATAGTAGTGCAGAAGATAAGAGGCAATTTGAAAAGCTATTAGATATGCTACTAGAATACAACATTCAACAAATAAATCACCTGCCAACAAGAAAGGAAAATACTTTAGACCTAGTATTTGTGAACGAGATGATTTAGGTTAAAGAAATAATAGTTTATAATGCGAGTATTTCAGACCATAATGTCATAGAATTAACAGTTCATTATCCAAAGCAAGTGAAAATAGAGATAAGCAAGAAATGAAAAAGTGGGAAGGATATGGAAAATACAACTTCTCACAGTAAAAATATAAAATGGTCAGAAATTAATGAAGAATTAAACAAAGATTGGGATAACATTTTTCGTAAGTGATGACATAAGGTAAATACGGAGATATTATATAAAATATTGGAGAAAATAGTGGAAAAATATATACCGAAGAAGAAAAGTAAACATCATTCATGCTACCAAGAGACAGAAGGATCTTGTTCCAGAAAATCAGAAAGTTGGAAAAAAGGTCTTGCAAAAGAAAAAAAATGCATGTTAAAGTAGAACTAAAAGTAAGATAGAAAATGCAGACAAAAGATTATAACAATCAAAGAAAATGAAAAACGGGACTTGGAAGAAAAAACCCATTAATATCAAGCAAAACCCCAAACTATTATACTCATATGCGAAGAAGATGAATAAAAGAAGAATAGAAATAGGCCCCTCTGAGAATTGAAGGGAGATTAACGAATGAAAAAAAGAAATGCAACATACTGGCAGAACGATATAAGAGAGAATTCACTAGAATAGATAATAAGATAATGATATAGAAGTAAGGGAAGAAAATAGTGAATATTTAGCTGACATAGAAATTAATGAAGCTGATATTGTGCAGGCAATTAATGAAATTAAAAATGGAGCTGCTGCAGGGCCGGATGGAGTCCCTGCTATTTTGTTAAAGAAAGTAGTTCATTCTATCGCAAAGCCACTTGTAATTATTATTAAGACAAAGTGTAGATACAGGCAAGATTTATGATGAGCACAAATTAGCATATATCACCCCTACTTTCAAAGTGGATCAAGACTAGAGGCAAGTAATTATAGGCCTGTGAGTCTAACATCACATATTATGAAAGTGTATGAAAGGGTAAGGAAGAAAAATATTATGAAACATTTAATAAAAAATAATTTGTTTAATATAGGACAACACGGTTTCGTACCCGAAAAAAAGTACACAAAACCAAACTGTTAGTCCACCGTGAGAACATATTCAAAAATATGAAAAGCGGAAATGAAAACAGTGTGGTTTATCTAGACTTTGCAAAAGCCTTTGACAAAGTAGACCTAATATATTAGCAAAGAAAATTAGAAAAAACACAATATCGTAGATAAAGTAGGAAGATGGTTAAAAGAATTTTTTACACAACAGAAAACAGATAGTTATTGCAAACGATGAGAAATCGGATGAAACCAAGGTAATATCCGGCGTGCCACAAGGTACGGTGCTAGCTGCAATATTGTTTGTTATTATGATTGAAGACATAGACAGTAATGTTAAGGATTCGGTAGTGAGTAGTTTCGCTGATGACACAAGAATAAGTAGAGAAATTACTTGTGATGAAGATAGGAACGCTCTACAAAGAGACCTTAACAAAGTATATGATTGGGCAGAGGTAAATAGGATGGTATTTAACTCTGATAATTTGAATCAATAATTATTGGAGACAGAGAAGGAAAGCTATATGCATATAGGGGACCTAATAATGAGACAATCACAAATAAGGAAGCAGTTAAAGACCTTGGTGTGATGATGAATAGGAACATGTTATGCAATGATCAAATAGCAATTCTGTTGGCAAAATGTAAGCAAAAATGGGAATGTTGTTACGGCACTTCAAAACAAGAAAAGCTGAACACATGATTATGCTTTATAAAACATATGTTCGTAGTCCACTTGAATATTGCAATATGATATGGTACCCACACTATCAAAAGGATATTGCACAAATAGAGAGTGTACAAAGGTCCTTTACAGCTAGAATAGAAGAAGTTAAGGACCTAGACTACTGGGAAAGACTACAATCCTTAAATTATATAGTCTAGAAGGAGAAGAGAACGCTACATGATAATTCAGCATGGAAACAGATAAAAAGGAATAACAGAAAAATATCATGGAACTAAAATATCAGAAAGAGCAAGCAGGTAGATTAATAGTGCCCAAAACTATACCAGGAAAAATAAGGAAAGCACACAGGACATTAATCCACTACGCACCCAGCATCGATAATGCAGCGTCTATTCAATGCGTTGCCAGCTCATCTGAGGAATATATCAAGGAGTGAGCGTAGATGTGTTTAAGAATAAGCTCGACAAATATCTAAACTGCATCCCAGACCATCCAAGATTGGAAGATGCAAATATACCGGAAGATGTACTAGCAACTCTCTGGTAGACATTAGGGCGCCTCACACTGAGGGACCTGGGGCAACCCGAACGAACTGTAAGGTCTGTAAGGTAAGGTCACTCTCTCTCTCTCTCTCCAGTCCAAAGGCAGGAAGGTCACACATTACCTCTCTCTCTCTCTCTCTCTCTCTCTCTCTCTCTCTCTCTCTCCAGTCCAGCCAAAGGCGGAAGGTCAACACATTACTCTCTCTCTCTCTCTCTCTCTCTACTCTCTCTCTCTCTCTCTCTCTCCAGTCCAAAGGCAGGAAGGTCAACACATTACTCTCTCTCTCACTCTCCCTCTCTCTCTCTCTCTCTCTCTCTCTAGTAGCCATCTTGCTTGGTAGAGACGTACCCGCGTGAAGTCAGATTAATCAAACAGATATCACAAGTTTAACATACGACTAGAATTTGAGAAATATCTAGAAGTGTTCGTGAACTATCGGTGATAAGATTAGTGTGAAAATAGTAGGATAAAGCGTCTTCTAAGTTAGTTTAACAAGTGTAATACTGAAATCAGAACAAGATGGCAGTAAGTTTCCAACTGGCGGGAAAAGGTGGCGTAATTTAGCTTGCTTGGCAGATTCGCAATACGATGAGGTAGCAGGAAGGGAACTGGCATTTCTCATCTATGAAATCAGCAACAGTCCTAACCAAAAAGATACAAAAGCATTCATAGTATATTAGAAGGATATAATCCTTCAAACTGGAACAAATCTAATGAAAACATCTTGAAAATAATTGAAGAAGTTCCAAATAAAATCCAAGTGGTCAAGAGACTCATAAGAAAATATACATAAACCAACATATTCCGACAAAGAAAATGAATAAGGTGAATCTTGTTAATATCCTAATTGATGCATTAGGAAAACAGAATGCCAAAAAGCATGCAAACTGTGTAAGGTTTGGTATAGCATAGTCAGTCCACAAAACCTAATTCAAATAGAAAATGTGCTGCATGCAACATTCCGACCCATCCACAGTGTTGCTGAGGTAATGCAAGATTTGAGAAAAGATAACAAGAATTTTTTGTTCTAACATGTCTATCATGGATCAGACAATGTTATTAAATCAAGATTGAATGTACAAAAATAGTTGAGGAATGGAAGAAAGAAGGAAGAGGAAGAAGAAGAAGAAAAAAGAAGAAGAGGAAAACGGAAGAGAAGTAAACAAAAATGAAATGACAGAAAAAATAAGGAAAACAAAGAACAAGATAAAAGTATGGATGCAGAGATACTCATTGATACTACATATGAGGCAATAAAGCAGCATACCTCGAAGAAATAAATTACGATATGACAACAGAAAAGCAAATCCGAAGAGGCTCTACCCAGATCTACAATGACGGGAAAGAGGAAAAAATAGACAAGAAAGACAAAATCTGCAACCTTTTGAAAAGAGGGAATTGCAGATTTGGAGAAAGATGTTACTACAAACATCCTAAGGTATGTCAAAACTATGAAATATATGGTAAATGTGCATACTTAGATGGCTATGGGGATGATTGCAGAGATCTGCATCCAAAAATATGTAAAAACCTAAAAGAAGGAAAAGGATGTAAGTTCGACAAAAAATGCAAATATATGACACCCTGTAGCCATGAATCATAATCAAATAAATAACCAACCAAGTAATAAAATCCAAAATAAGAAAGAAACAAATAAAGAGAGAAATCAAGAATATCAGGTAAAAGAGAAAAGCAAACCACCAATGAGATATGCAGAGGTGTCAGCAAAAATTTCAAAGCATCAGCTCCGAAATTCTACTCAAGAGATAATAACTGTATTTTATTATGCAAGAGGATTTGCAGAACGGAGAAAATTGCAGATTCAGACACGAAAATGAATAATTATGATGAAGGAAGGATCAAATATTATGGAAAAGTTGGATTTTTTAATGTCAGAATTTCTGGAAATGAAAAAAAGAACAACATACCAGAACAGGAAAGGAGACATGGGAAAATCCTTATTACTACCAATATTTAATGAAGGAGAAAACACGCAACCATCATAGTGATGAATGCGCAGGTTTAGTTACGAGTAACTCAAAAAGAAAATAGAGTACTTAGAAGAACTAACCCGAAAATGAAAAGAAAATAGATATAATGAAATATAAGTGAAACCTGGTATTCCCCAAGAGACTGGGAATGATGATCAAATAAAAGGGTTCCAAACTTATAGATCAGATAGAAAAAATAGGAATCAAGGGGGAACCGCAATATATGGGAAAGACAAAAAACAAGGAAAAATATATGAGAAATATAGTAACTCAGAATGTGAACTAATAGCGGTAGAATTTGAATCTGAAAAATTGATGAACATAGTAATATATAGACCTCCTAATACTAAAGAGTTTGACTTAATAATTGAAAAATTGGATGATATATGTAGAAATCACAAGGACTGGACTATTCTCCTATCTGTGACTTCAACTTTCCTTTCGTAGAATGGAAGAACGAATAGGAGACTGTGGTTGTACTTATACATATAAAAAAGAGAGTAATAGTAGTGCAGAAGATAAGAGGCATTTGAAAAGCTATTAGATATGCTACTAGAATACAACATTCAACAAATAAATCACCTGCCAACAAGAAAGGAAAATACTTTAGACCTAGTATGTGTGAACGAGATGAATTATGTTAAAGAATAATAGTTTATAATGCGAGTATTTCAGATCATAATGTCATAGAATTAACAGTTCATTCCAAAGCAAGTGAAAATAGAGATAAGCAAGAAATGAAAAAGTGGGAAGGATATGGAAATACAACTTCTACAGTAAAAATATAAAATGGTCAGAATTAATGAAGAATTAAACAAAGATTGGGATAACATTTTCGTAAGTGATGACATAAGGGTAAATACGGAGATATTATATAAAATATTGGAGAAAATAGTGGATAAATATATACCGAAGAAGAAAAGTAAACATCATTCATGCATACCAAGAGACAAGAAGGATCTTGTTCCAGAAATCAGAAAGTGGAAAAAAGGTCTTGCAAAAGAAAAAAATGCATGGAAAGTTATAGAACTAAAAAGTAAGATAGAAAATGCAGAACAAAAGATTATACAATCAAAAGAAAGAAAATGAAAACAAAAAAACGGGACTTGGAAGAAAAAAAACCCTATTAAATATCAGCAAAAACCCCAAACTATTATACTCATATGCGAAGAAGATGAATAAAAGAAGAATAGAAATAGGCCCTCTGAGAATTGAAGGAGATTAACGAATGAAAAAAAGGAAATTTGCAACATACTGGCAGAAACGATATAAGAGAGAATTCACCCCTAGAATAGATAATGAAGATAATGATATAGAAGTAAGGACGAAAATAGTGAAGATTTAGCTGACATAGAAATTAATGAAAAGCTGATATTGTGCAGGCGAATTAATGAAAATTAAAAAAATGGAGCTGCTGCAGGGCCGGATGGAGTCCCTGCTATTTTGTTAAAGAAAGTAGTTCATTCTATCGCAATGCCACTTGCAATATTATTAAGACAAAGTGGGGGGTTAGATACAGGCAAGATTTATGATGAGTCACAAATTAGCATATATCACCCCTACTTTCAAAAGTGGATCAAGACTAGAGGCAAGTAATTATAGGCCTGTGAGTCTAACATCACATATAAATGTAAATGAAAGGGTATGATGAAGAAAAATATTATGAAACATTTAATAAAATAATTTGTTTAATATGGACAACACGGTTTCGTACCCGGAAAAAGTACACAAACCCAACTGTTAGTCCACCGTGAGAACATATTCAAAAATATGAAAAGCGGAAATGAAACAGATGTGGTTTATCTAGACTTTGCAAAAAAAGCTTTTGACAAAGTAGACCATAATATATTAGCAAAGAAAATTAGAAAACACAATATCGTAGATAAAGTAGAAGATGGTTAAAAGAATTTTTACACAACAGAAAACAGATAGTTATTGCAAACGATGAGAAATCGGATGAAACCAAGGTAATATCCGGTGTGCCACAAGGTACGGTGCTAGCTGCAATATTGTTTGTTATTATGATTGAAGACATAGACAGTAATGTTAAGGATTCGGTAGTGAGGAGTTTCGCTGATGACACAAGCATAAGTAGAGAAATTACTTGTGATGAAGATAGGAACGCTCTACAAAGAGACCTTAACAAAGTATATGAATTTGGGCAGAGGTAAATAGGATGGTATTTAACTCTGATAAATTTGAATCAATAAATTATGGAGACAGAGAAGGAAAGCTATATGCATATAGGGGACCTAATAATGAGACAATCACAAATAAGGAAGCAGTTAAAGACCTTGGTGTGATGATGAATAGGAACATGTTATGCAATGATCAAATAGCCATTCTGTTGGCAAAAATGTAAAGCAAAAATGGGAATGTTGTTACGGCACTTCAAAACAAGAAAAGCTGAACACATGATTATGCTTTATAAAACATATGTTCGTAGTCCACTTGAATATTGCAATATGATATGGTACCCACACTATCAAAAGGATATTGCACAAATAGAGAGTGTACAAAGGTCCTTTACAGCTAGAATAGAAGAAGTTAAGGACCTAGACTACTGGGAAAGACTACAATCCTTAAAATTATTTATAGTCTAGAAAGGAGAAGAGAACGCTACATGATAATTCAGGCATGGAAACAGATAGAAGGATAACAGAAAATATCATGGAACTAAAAACTATCAGAAAGAGCAAGCAGAGTATTAAATAGTGCCCACAAAACTATACCAGGAAAAATAAGGAAAAAGCACACAGAACATTAATCCACTACGCACCAGCATCGATAATGCAGCGTCTATTCAATGCGTTGCCAGCTCATCTGAGGAATATATCAGGAGTGAGCGTAGATGTGTTTAAGAATAAGCTCGACAAATATCTAAACTGCATCCCAGACCATCCAAGATTGGAAGATGCAAAATATACCGGAAGATGTACTAGCAACTCTCTGGTAGACATTAGAGGCGCCTCACACTGAGGGACCTGGGGCAACCCGAACGAATTGTAAGGTCTGTAAGGTAAGGTCTCTCTCTCTCTCTCTCTCCAGTCCAAAGGCAGGAAGGTCAACACATTACTCTCTCTCTCTCTCTCTCTCTCTCTCTCCAGTCCAAAGGCAGGAAGGTCAACACATTACTCTCTCTCTCTCTCTCTCTCTCTCTCTCTCTCACTCTCTCCCAGTCCAAAGGCAGGGAAGGTCAAAACACTTACTCTCTCTCTCTCTCTCTCTCTCTCTCGTCTCTCCTCTCTCTCTCTCTCCAGTCCAAAGGCAGGAAGGTCAACACAGTATCTCTCTCTCTCTCTCTCTCTACTCTCTCTCTCTCTCTCTCCAGTCCAAAGGCAGGAAGGTCAACACATTACTCTCTCTCTCACTCTCTCTCTCTCTCTCCTCTCTCTCTCTCTCTCTCCAGTCCAAAGGCAGGAGGGTCAACACATTACTCTCTCTCTCACTCTCTCTCTCTCTCTCTCTCTCTCTCTCTCTACCAGAACAGGAAAGAGACATGGGAAAATCCTTATTACTATCAGTATTAATGAAGGAGAAAACACGCAAACCATCATAGTGATGAATGCGCAGGGTTTAGTTTACGAGTAACTCAAAAAGAAAAATAGAGTACTTAGAAGAACTAACCCAAAATGAAAAGAAAATAGATATAATGAATAAGTGAAACCTGGTATTCCCAAGAGACTGGGAATGATGATCAAATAAAAGGGTTCCAAACTTATAGATCAGATAGAAAAAATAGGAATCAAGGGGGAACCGCAATATATGGAAAGACAAAAAACAAGGAAGGGAAAAATATATGAGAAATATAGTAACTCAGAATGTTGAACTAATAGCGGTAGAATTTTGAATCTGAAAAATTGATGAACATAGTAATAATATAGACCTCCTAATACTAAAGAGTTTGACTTAATAATTGAAAAATTGGATGATATATGTAGAAATCACAAGGACTGGACTATTCTCCTATCTGGTGACTTCAACTTTCCTTTCGTAGAATGGAAAGAACGAATAGGAGATTGTGGTTGTACTTATACATATAAAAAAGAGAGTAATAGTAGTGCAGAAGATAAGAGGCAATTTGAAAAGCTATTAGATATGCTACTAGAATACAACATTCAACAAATAAATCACCTGCCAACAAGAAAGGAAATACTTTAGACCTAGTATTTGTGAACGAGATGAATTATGTTAAAGAAAATAATAGTTTATAATGCGAGTATTTCAGACCATAATGTCATAGAATTAACAGTTCATTCCAAAGCAAGTGAAAATAGAGATAAGCAAGAAATGAAAAAGTGGGAAGGATATGGAAAATACAACTTCTACAGTAAAAATATAAAATGGTCAGAAATTAATGAAGAATTAAACAAAGATTGGGATAACATTTTCGTAAGTGATGACAATAAGGGTACTACGGAGATATTATATAAAATATTGGAGATAATAGTGGGAAAATATATACCGAAGAAGAAAAGTAAACATCATTCATGCATACCAAGAGACAGAAGGATTCTTGTTCCAGAAAATCAGAAAGTGGAAAAAAGGTCTTGCAAAAGAAAAAAATGCATGGAAAGTTATAGAACTAAAAAGTAAGATAGAAAATGCAGAACAAAAGATTATACAATCAAAGAAAATGAAAAACGGACTTGGAACAAAAAACCACAACAAAAAACCCTATTAAATATCAAGCGAAAAACAAAACCCCAAACTATTATATCATATGCGAAGAAGATGAATAAAAGAAGAATAGAAATAGGCCCTCTGAGAATTGAAGGGAGATTAACGAATGAAAAAAAGGAAATTTGCAACTACTGGCAGAACGATATAAGAGAGAATTCACCCCTAGAATAGATAATGAAGATAATGATATAGAAGTAAGGGATGAAAATAGTGAATATTTAGCTGACATAGATACTTAATGAAGCTGATATTGTGCAGGCTATTAATGAAATTAAAAATGGGGAGCTGCTGCAGGGCCTGATGGAATTCCTGCTATTTTGTTAAAGAAAGTAGTTCATTCTATCGCAAAGCCACTTGCAATATTATTAAGACAAAGTGTAGATACAGGCAAGATATATGATGACACAAATTAGCATATATTACCCCTACTTTCAAAAGTGGATCAAGACTAGAGGCAAGTAATTATAGGCCTGTGGAGTCTAACATCACATATTATGAAAGTGTATGAAAGGGTAATGAAGAAAAATATTATGAAACATTTAATAAAAAATAATTTGTTAATAAAGGGGACAACATGGTTTCGTACCCGGAAAAAGTACACAAACCCAACTGTTAGTCCACCGTGAAAACATATTCAAAAATATGAAAAGCGGAAATGAAACAGATGTGGTTTATTTAGACTTTGCAAAAAGCTTTTGATAAAGTAGACCATAATATTGGGCGAAGAAAATTAGAAAACACAATATTGTGGATAAAGTAGAAGATGGTTAAAAGAATTTTTACACAACAGAAAACAGATAGTTA
The DNA here is from genome assembly GCF_015104395.2 of Macrobrachium nipponense. Taxonomy (NCBI): domain Eukaryota; kingdom Metazoa; phylum Arthropoda; class Malacostraca; order Decapoda; family Palaemonidae; genus Macrobrachium; species Macrobrachium nipponense. The sequence continues at coordinate 11,207,790 of NC_061102.1, forward strand.
TTGCAAACGACGAGAAATCGGATGAAGCCAAGGTAATATCCGGTGTGCCGCAAGGTACGGTGTTAGCTGCAATACTGTTTGTTATTATGATTGAAGACATAGACAATAATGTTAAGGATTCGGTAGTGAGTAGTTTCGCAGATGACACAAGAAGGAAGTAGAGAAATTACTTGTGATATGAAGTAGGAACGCTCTACAAAGAGACCTTAACAAAGTATATGATTGGGCAGAGGTAATAGGATGGTATTTAACTCTGATAAATTTGAATCAATAATTATGGAGACAGAGAAAGAAAGCTATATGCATATAAGGGACCTAATAATGAGGACCATCACAAATAAGGAAGCAGTTAAAGACCTTGGTGTGATGATGAATAGGAACATATGCAATGATCAAATAGCAACTCTGTTGGCAAAATGTAAGCAAAAATGGGAATGTTGTTACGGCACTTCAAAAACAAGAAAAGCTGAAAACACATGATTATGCTTTTATAAAACATATGTTCGTAGTCCACTTGAATATTGCAATATGATATGGTACCGCACACTATCAAAAGGATATTGCACAAATAGAGAGGTACAAAGGTCCTTTACAGCTAGAATAGAAGAAGTTAAGGACCTAGACTACTGGGAAAGACTACAATTTCTTAAAATTATATAAGTCTAGAAAGGAGAAGAGAACGCTACATGATAATTCAGGCATGGAAACAGATAGAAGGAATAGCAGAAAATATCATGGAACTAAAAATATCAGAAAGAGCAAGCAGAGGTAGATTAATAGTGCCCAAAACTATACCAGGAAAAATAAGGAAAGCACACAGGACATTAATCCACTACGCACCAGCATCGATAATGCAGCGTCTATTCAATGCGTTGCCAGCTCATCTGAGGAATATATCAGGAGTGAGCGTAGATGTGTTTAAGAATAAGCTCGACAAATATCTAAACTGCATCCCAGACCATCCAAGATTGGAAGATGCAAAATATACCGGAAGATGTACTAGCAACTCTCTGGTAGACATTAGAGGTGCCTCACACTGAGGGACCTGGGGCAACCCGAACAAGATGTTATTAGTAAGGTCTGTAAGGTCTCTCTCTCTCCAGTCCAAAGGCAGGAAGGTCAACACAGTACTCTCTCTCTCTCTCTCTCTCTCTCTCTCTCTCTCTCTCTCTCCAGTCCAAAGGCAGGAAGGTCAACACATTACTCTCTCTCTCTCTCTCTCTCTCTCTCTCTCTCTCTCTCTCTCTCCAGTCCAAAGGCAGGAAGGTCAACACATTACTCTCTCTCTCTCTCTCTCTCTCTCTCCTCTCTCTCTCTCTCCAGTCCAAAGGCAGGAAGGTCAACACAGTACTCTCTCTCTCTCTCTCTCTCTCTCTCTCTCTCTCTCTCTCCAGTCCAAAGGCAGGAAGGTCAACACAGTACTCTCTCTCTCTCTCTCTCTCTCTCTCTCTCTCTCTCTCCAGTCCAAAGGCAGGAAGGTCAACACATTACTCTCTCTCTCACTCTCTCTCTCTCTCTCTCTTCTTTCTCTCTCTCTCTCCTCCAGTCCAAAGGAAGGAAGGTCACACATCGCTCTCTCTCTCTCTCTCGTCTCTCTTCGTCTCTCTCTCTCCTCCAAAGGCAGGAAGGTCAACACAGTAAATCTCAACTCTCTCTCTCTCTCTCTCTCTCTCTCTCTCTCTCTCTCTCTCCAGTCCAAAGGCAGGAAGGTCAACACAGTACTCTCTCTCCTCTCTCTCTCTCTCTCTCTCTCTCTCTCTCTCCCTATCATTCCAGAAAAAGGCCAAAAAAATGGCTTATTAAAAAGTGCGTATTAAAAATGCGTATTAGAAATTCGTATTAATAATGCGTATTAAAAGTTCGTATTAAAAAGTACATATTAAATTAAAAAGTGCGTATTATAAAATGCATATTAAAAGGTCGTTGTAATAATACGTAGTTAAAAACTGTATATTAAAAAA
>NC_061102.1:11210250-11222750 GCF_015104395.2 Macrobrachium nipponense
AAAAACTGTATATTAAAAAACGCGTGATAGGAAATGCATATTAAAATGAGTTCTCTCTCTCTCTCTCGCTCTCTCTCTCTCTCTCTCTCTCTCTCTCTCTCTCTCTCTCTCTCAGTAACTCATTAACTCAGGCGCGGCCGGCGTGCGGTCGCTAATTATCAAAATATATTCATTCTCTTTTCATTAATATTGTACCGTTTGAAAATTCGGGTTGCGGTTTTTTTTTTTTTTTTTTTTTGCGGGGGGGGGGGTGGACGGGTTCGGGGAGGCCGGGTGCGGGATGCGGCCATTTTGGAAAACTAAAGTTGAAACTCAGGTTATTACACTTATTGTTTCAAAATATTGATATAGCATTACATAAATGCATATGTAGTACGTGTATGATTATATGTATATATATGTGTGTGTGTGTGTGTGGTGTGTGTGTGTGTTTGTGTGTGTGTGTGTATGTGTATACATATATTATTACATATATATGTATATATGATATATATATTTATGCACACTCATATAATATATATATATGTGTGTGTGTGTGTGTTTGTGTTTTATATTTATATATATATATATATATATATATATATATATATATATATATATATATATACACACATATATGCAACCATCATTAAACTTCAAACAAAACCAATCATTTGGTTTCGTGTTATTCAATAACGGAACTAGGTAATTAAACCTTCAACAGTACGCCGACAAATTACGATACATTTCAGAGAATAGTTAAAATTAGTAGTTTATACCAGTACAACCACAATAACGTTATGCGTAATTAATGACAGCAATATTTGTTGTGATAAATGAAACGGTTGTTGTAATCTGAGACGATGGAAAATATAATCTTTATATACTGTTTTCGACCGAGAAGATTTAGACTTGCTTAAGAAATATATTAAAATGCTCTAGAAATGTTAAAATACATTAGAATACATTGCATGAATACATTAAAATGGAATAAAAATGCATGAAAAATGTGCTAAAACACATTAAAATACAAAAAAGAATATCGTCAAAGTTGAGAAAAATGAGAAACTTTTCTCTCTCTCTCTCTCTCTCTCTCTCTCTCTCTCTCTCTCTCTCTCTCTCTCTCTCTCATCCTGATTGAATTAAGCCTCTTTCATCAATTACAACTGTCGCTTCCATTAACCGAAGCTGCGCTTACGTCCTTCGAAGCTCGAAGCTGTTTATGGAAAGTGGATTCAGGCAACCGATTACGTCTCTCTCTCTCTCTCTCACTCTCTCTCTCTCTCTCTCTCTCTCTCTCTCTCTCTCTCTCTCTGTTAAGCGTTGGCCCGGGGTGGTCTTTTGTAATGAATTTCGTCCTTAATTTGGGTTATCCTTACAAGGAGAAGTCTTCCTCATGTTAGGGATTCCCTCAAGGGGAGAATCCCTTCTCATTTCTTTGCCTTTGGAGCAAAGGGTTAAAGAAGGTATTCTAACGATGTTTCGGGTGAATAGATAAATGCTTTTCTTTTGTACCGTTACACTTAATAATAAACAACAAATAAATCAATAATTTTATATTTTGCATCTGCGTTCATGGCTAAGCACAAAGTCACTCCTATATCAAATACACAATGCAGTCCAACAAAACATCACAAACACTTGCCAAACTCCTGAATTTTGCAATCTGACAAGCAGCTTGTCATACTGGCTCAGAGCCCACAATTATTCAACTCGATAAGCAGCTTATCAAGTACTGAAAATAACATGAACAGTATAGCATGTAACAGACTGTAATAATGAAAATAATCTTTCCCGTGCAAAGTTTGAACGCCAGAATGACTACCAGTCGAACCTCACTTCCCTTCTAAACTTTCAAGCCACGCCCCCTAGTTATTATTCTCGTTTCCACAAAAGAAAATATTTTTTATTCTAATTTCACCTAGTTCAAACGAAATAAATTATATTTATGTTCAACAACGAGGGACTCTAAGGGATAAAAGGAATGACTGAATGTCTACACAATAAACAGTAGGATTATGTTGATGACCATTACATAAATTACCTTTTAATATAGAGTTCCCTTTACCTTGGGAATAATTTTCACCTCACAAAGTGAGTTGTGTATGATAAGCAGGGCATTTGCCCTGGCTAGGATGCTTACACACACACACACACACACACACACGCACACATACACACACACACACAAATTAAATTAAATGAAAACTAAAAATAATTTAACTCCGCAGCTAATCTTCAGCGAACGATTTTTTTTTTTTGTTTTGTTTACACAATTAAATTCATTATTCTGACAACAGCTCCTTGACGAGAACTCGCCTTGAAAAACAGACAACAAAGCAAAAATCTCAGCTGATAATTTAAAGTACAGCACTGCCCCTCCACGAGAAGAAATGGAGATTAATGCACCGGGCCATTTGGATATGCAAATACTATGTCCTAAAGAGAAAAACTCCCAGTTCGAAAGGAAGGAAAGAGAGACGACTCCGCCGCTTAACCTTACCTCTGCCAAGAAAGTGTTCCTCCTCTCCTTTTGGCAATCACTTGCCAAAGACAAAGTGGATAATTTGTAAAGACGGGTAACTGCCAATTCCTGGAGCCAGAGAAAAACGACCCTCTCAAAAAGACTGCCTTTCCAACATTCCTTCAATGTTTCCTGGAGAAACCTGACCAGAGGAAGAGGACAGATTCAAATTTTTTTTTCTCTTTTGTCAGATTTAAAATTGAGGGTTTGTTTATGCTTCGAGAGACACATTTATCTCGTGTTTTTTGTCAGATTAAAAACAGGTTTTTATTCTTCGAGATACAATTTTATTTCTGTTTTTATTTTATTTTTCTTATCAGATTTAAAATTGAAGTTAATTTTTTTTTTTTGCTTCGAGATACATATTTATTTCTACTTTTCTCTTTTGGGGGAAAACATCTTTAAAACAGGGCTATTATGCTTCGAGACAAAAATTTATTTTTTGGGGGGAGGGGATCAGATTTAAGACCGGATTTTTATGTTGGAGTTACAAATTTATTTTGTTTATTTATGAGGGTGGACCACTAGATTTAAAATTGAACTTTTTTTATGCGCCGAGATAATTTTTTTGTGTGGTGTGTGATCAGATTTAAAATTTAAGATTTATGATCCGAGAAACAAATTCATTATTTTTTTTTTTTAGGTTTAAAATTGGGGTTTTTTTTATGCTTCGAGATATAAATTTTTTAATTTTTTTTTCAAAGTGTGACAGAGATATTGTAATTAGCATAATCTCCTCAAAGTGTGGGGTATTTTGCATATGTATTCGTCAAGAAGACGAATACATATGCAAATTGATACCATAATGAATAAATAAATAAATTAGCAATTTTACACACCACTGCCTTGTTAGCTACATTGAAGTCATTTTGATAACAAATATTCACATTCTGTCACTTTAATTGATGCGTTGGTGACCTAGAATAACCTATTGTTTATCATTTTTAACCAATAAGCTGCCATTATCAGCTGACCTGAGTATGTCTGCTACAACAAATCATAACATTTTGAAGCTATCTTTAGTTAATAAAGCTAGCTGCAAGCATAACAGTATAAGCACGTAATGTTATTTGAAGACAAATTCATATCTAAACGAAACAATACGGAGCAATTTCCACCTGTTTGTATTTTATAAAAAGAGAAGGAAAATGGAATCAGTAAATGATTTCCAGTTTTGGGATCCATTTTCGTTTCATCAATTTTATGGAGAAATCGGCATCATAGAGAAAAATAGAATTTCCCCCATATAAAAATATTCCAAAATACCCCACACTTTTTGAAAAAGCTTTTACTCCCACAACCCCTCCCCCCCAACACAACCCCCAGAAAAGCGGTTAAATATTGAGTGTTATCCACTCTCAATAATTCTATTGGAAAATTGTGTGGTTGGTGTTTTCTACCTGCATTGAGAGATACATTTTTTCTCTCTTTTTTTTATTTCAGCAACTGTAAAATGGTACTGCAGTTGCGGAACTGCTCGATTTCCACGAAGATAGTTGCCTGTACTGCTTCTGTCAAGACTTCCGAAGCGAAAGATTTGCATATGCAATGTTGAAATTTTTTTTTCTATTTGATTGAGAATTGTTTAGTGGCAACATCAACACATTTTGGAATATAATATATATATATATATATATAATAATATATATATATATATATATAATATATATTTATATATAGAGATAGATAGATAGATAGATATGATTAGATAGATAGATTAGAGAGTAGAGATAGATAGATAAATAAACTTAGAGAGATAGATATAGATAGATAGAATCTATCTATTTATATTTACATACATACATACATACATACATACATACATACATACATTCATACATACATACACACATACATATTTACATACACACACACATACACACAATCACAACCACGCAGCCCACAAACCCACCCTATATCAACCAAAAGCCCAGAACGGCCAGAGAGAGAGAGAGAGTGAGAGAGAGATAGATACGAAACAAAATCGACTCCCATTACCTTAGAAAAAAAAAAAGGGAGAGAGAGATAAAAAAAATGAGAGACATTACTCTAAAACGATTTTGTCCGCGTGACGATCAAACACCTCCCATTCCTACTCTTATGTCACGGGGTCTCGATTCGTTTATGTTTTTCTGTCTTTTTTTCTCCTTTTTTTTTTTGGGGGGGGGGCCATTCCAGCGTCAATCGGAATCCTTTTTTGGGGGTAACACTGCGGAAATCGTTATGTCAGTTTTCCTATAGACGATATTTGTTTTATATTGTTTCGTATTCTCCCTCTCGGTGTTTAGATTAGATAGAAATGACTTTGTTGATGAATTTGACCAAAGGGAAAACACGCAGGATGTCTTTGTCAATAGGTTTCTGTGTATTCGTTGGTGATTTTCATCTGTTAACATTTTTCGGCCCATGCGTTGAGTTTATTTAGCGTTCATCAACATTGTCAATAATCCCAAAACTGATTTACTAAAACTATTGTCTCCTTAGGAGGTTAGGTCTTTCATTACAGCTCACGCGGTGCACTGTAGTCATTGCTAAAGAGGGCCCAGGTACTCACACTTTTTAGCCTTTTACTTTACCTCCATTCCCGCTTCAGTCCTTCAATCTTGCTGTCCAGCACTTCTGATTATTACTTCGTAGTACATTAAAGGTCCTCGTAGAAGAAAAGACATTATTTATGCGATAATTTAGAGTCCAAAACAGACAGAAAAAATAGGCATTTCACAGCAGAGGACAGATAACTCTTTGGCATTTGGATGAGGAAAGTTATAGGAGAGAGAAATGGGAATAAAGTGGACCTTCTGTCTATGACCAGCCAACAGAGACAAGTCAAGAGAACAGAAAAACAAAAACAAAATCTTTCGCGATACACACACACACACACAGAGAGAGAGAGAGAGAGAGAGAGAGAGAGAGAGAGAGAGAGAGAGAGTCAATTCTTTCGCTGGCCATTAAATTCTGGTAAGGATGAACTCCCGCCCACAACCACCCGACTTCCCCCACCCACAGCCCACGGAAGACAAAAGACACCGACCTGCTGCAGTTGACAAGATGACAAAGGCTGAGAAAAACAGAAGAAGAAGAAGAAGAAGAAGAAGGGTTCCTTCCAAAACACAGGCCGGAGACAAAAGAGAGACGATAACCGCAACGTAGTCTTGAATATACTTGAAGGACAGGAAGAGAAGAGAGGCTTTGATTACACTGCTGACGGAAAGTTATCTAGAAACGCGAGCGAATTATTAGCTAAGAAAGAGTGGATTAGGCATCGGTATAGGAGTGGATATTACTCAAACAATTTGTCTTGTTTTGATGTCACTGTACAGTATGTATTCAGCTGCATAGATATGGTAGCTTTAAGTTATTTTTGAATTTTGTGGGCCAATATGACAACTAGATTTTTAAATGTATTTTTAAATGGCACGGATTTTGTGATTCAGGATTGTTCTCTCATATTTATTTCTGTCAATTTTGGCTAGATATAAAGTTATTTTGAGGTCCAAGGGTAAGTTTTTATGGACAATTTTTTCGGGGGGCGGCGGTTTAGGGGAGCGGTTGTTTATATAAGAGTTGCCCTTATTTTTTCCTTCTACTAAATGATTTGGTAAATTTGAAGATTCCTTTAAGAAATTGAAGAAATTTTTTACCACTGTGTTAACGCAATACTCTATCACCTTGACTCTCTCTCTCTCTCTCTCTCTCTCCTCTCTCTCTCTCTCTCTCTCTCTCTCTCTCTGTAATCCACTTCATCATCTTAAACTCGGACTCCCAAAGTTTCATGGCTCCTCTCTCTCTCTCTCTCTCTCTCTCTCTCTCACACACACACACACACACACACACACACACAAGTTACTCAACTTGTCCAGAAAGTAAAACGAAAAGTTTAAATTTCCTTTTACTGGAGAAACATTTGATACGGAGTTTTTTTTTTCTTTTTTTTTTAGTTCCGTAAAAACAAAATTAAGTTAAAACTTCACAATTCATTTTAGCTATTAGAAGCATATAACCTTTTGCGAAGTGAAGAGAAAGCGTGTGGGAATCATTATAGAATAAATTGAGCTTTCATCCAAATGAGGGTAACTGATTTTAACACGAATCGGACATACATAAATGGTATCAAAGTATAGTTGTTGATACTGGATAGTTAAAAATCAATGTCTTTTAGCTGAGATATTCAAATAATTCTCTTAAAAATATGAAATTCGTTTAATTTCCGATTGACTAACACAGCATTTATGGAAAATAGAGAGAGAGAGAGAGAGAGAGAGAGAGAGAGAGAGAGATTCCTTATCAAGTCCAACTGCCAACTAGCATGATACCAAACACGACGAGTTCGAGGTTCTACCACCAGGTTAGTTGAGAGAGAGCTTCCCCCGCCCTCTCTCTCTCTCTCTCTCTCTCTCTCTCTCTCTCTCTCTCTCTCTCTACCGCAGCCTCGACAACTCATGATTATGAGTTTAATCTCTCTCCTAACTCCGTTACAACAACAACAAGAGTCGAATCAGTCTCCCCGAAATTGTGGGAGGTAAATTGAATTTCGTTGAAAACAGGCGCGTTGATAACTCGAACGTTGATAACAGCAACGTTGATAACAGGAATGTTGATAACGGAACATTGATTACAGGAATTTTGATAACAGGACCGTTGATAACGGAACATAGATTACAGGAATTTTGATAACAGGAGCGTTGATAACTGGAACGTTGATAACAGGAGCATTGATAACAGGGACGTTGATAACTCGAACATTGATAACAGGGTCGTTGATAACTGGAATGTTAATAAAAAGGACATTAATAACAGCAACGCTATTAACTGGAACATTGATAACAGCAACGTTGATAACAGGGACGTTGATAACAGTAGCATTGATAACTGGAATGTTGATAAAAGGAACATTGATAACAGCAACGTTGATAACTGGAACGTTTATAACTGGAACGTCAATATCAGGATTTTTGATAACTGGAACGTCAATGACTGGAATGTTGATAACTGGAACTGCAAGTGTTTGTCGAAGAATGGATGCCTATAGCTTATGCCAACATCGTTGAACATTCTTTCGTTCGGTGATGTTGACGGAAGCTGGTAAACACAGCGTCAATTTCATCTCTCGCTTCGGAGATGTGATGTTGCGATGTTGGAACCTGGCGCTGCTGTCTCCCCCACCATCCCGATCCCTTACCTAACCCATCCCACCCGGGGTGGACAAACATGTTTGCAGGAGGAGGGTGGATTGACTCCCCTAATCCTTCTGTTCCAATACCTATCCCACCCCACCGGGGTGGACAAACATGTTTGCAGGATGAGGGTGGAATTTCTCCCCTACCCTCCTGTTCCCCTAACTACCCCGCGTCCACCCTGGACCCGCCTCTAAGAAGGGAGCTCATACCTGTTTGCAGGGGGAGGGTGGCTGTGTCATGTCTCCCCTACTGTCACCCGGGGAGGGGGAGGACAAACCAGATCCACTCGGATCTTATTATTACAGAATAGATAGATTAGAAGGTATCGAGCTATAAATATTAATGTTTTCAGAGAGCGAATCGCTATTGCTGTCGTCACGAGAAGAATTATTCCACAGATTACGTAACATTTTTTATAACCTAATAGTTTATTAATACCATTATTTTCCTTCATTATTTAATGGAATAATTCTCGGTCTGCCTTTAAATAATGTTTTAGCTATTGACCAATTTGAATCGAGTATATTTTTCCCACGATTTTCCAACAAGAATTAAAGAATTATTCGACTGATTACGTAATACTTTTCATTACCAAAGAATGTATATACACCAGTAATTTGTTTCATCATTTAATGGATTAATTCCACAGCTTCTAACCAGAATATAAACCGGGTGATAAAATACTGAGCTTCCAAAACATTTAGAGAATTTCCAGTCCCGATTTGGCATTCTAGGTAAAGGTAATCAAACACAGCGGATTTTGTTTTTTTTCTATGTATTTTACGGCTTTCGTCCTTCGTTTCGAGGTGTTAAATGATTAACTCTGTGTTAGAATTGTCTACGTGGGTTTCATTGCTTTATGCAACTGTTATTTGTATATTATATATATATTATATTAATATATATATATAGGTATATATATATATATATATATATATATATATATATATATATATATCTATATATATATATATATATATATATATATATATATATATATAAATATATCTATAAAAAAAATATATATATATATATAGATATATATATAATATTATATTATATATTAATATTATATATATATAATATATATATTATAGATTAGATATATATATATATTATATATATATATATATATATATATATATATATATATAATGTACATTTATATATGCATGAATAATTATGTATATAGATATCTAATTTGCTTTCTATACGCTAGGTAAATACTGAAAGTATTATCAATTACTTAAAAATAAACAGTTCATCAATAAACAGTCTGCATGTAGGGATAAAATTAAATATTTGTAAAAACAAACCATTTCCTTATCTAGAAAAAAACTAAACAAACGTACGAACTTTCGTTCAAAAGAAAGTCATCCCACACGAACTTTCACTCAAAAAGAAAGTCTAAAGAAGGTCGTCCCACAAGATCTCTCACCCAAAAAGAAAGTGAAAGTCATCCCACACGAACTTTCACTCAAAAAGAAAGTCAAATGAAAGTCATCCCACACGAACTTTCACTCAAAACGAAAGTCAAATGAAAGTCATCCCACACGAACTTTCACTCAAAACGAAAGTCAAATGAAAGTCATCCCACACGAACTTTCACTCAAAAAGAAAGTCACCTGTACCAAGAAAAAGAATAACTTTCTCTAAACACCATGATTCTCAAACCATCGCAATATAATCATCGCTATCACTATCATTATCAACATCATCTTTTCTTTTCGTCTGTTATCTTTTCTTTTCGTTGTTAGGCATCTTCTTTTTTCTGTCCCATCTTCTTTCTCTGGTTTTCTCTCTCTTTCAGGTTTTTCTAATATCTTCTTCGTCATCTTCTCTGTTCCTCTGTTATTCTATCCAGGGTTTTCTACCATCTTCATCTTCTTCTTCTTCTTGCTCTCCATTTTCTCTGTTCCTCTGTTATTCAATCCCGGGTTTTCTACCATCTTCATCTTCTTCTTCTTCTTCTTCTTCCTCTCCATCTTCTCTGTTCCTCTGTTATTCTATCCCGGTTTTTCTACCATCTTCATCTTCTTCTTCTTCTTCTTCTTCCTCTCCATCTTCTCTGTTCCTCTGTTATTCTATCCCGGGTTTTCTACCATCTTCATCTTCTTCTTCTTCTTCTTCTTCCTCTCCATCTTCTCTGTTCCTCTGTTATTCTATCCCGGGTTTTCTACCATCTTCATCTTCTTCTTCTTCTTCTTCTTCCTCTCCATCTTCTCTGTTCCTCTGTTATTCTATCCCGGGTTTTCTACCATCTTCATCTTCTTCTTCTTGCTCTCCATTTTCTCTGTTATTCAATCCCGGGTTTTCTACCATCTTCATCTTCTTCTTCTTCTTCTTCCTCTCCATCTTCTCTGTTCCTCTGTTATTCTATCACGGGTTTTTCCACCATCTTCTTCTGCATCTTCTCTGCTCCTCTGTTATTCTATCCCGGGTTTTCTACCATCTTCTCCTTCTTCTCCATCTTCTCTGTTTCTCTGTTATTCTATCTCGTGTTTTTCCACCATCTTCCTCTCCGTCTTCTCTGCTCCTCTGTTATTCTATCCCGGGTTCTCTACCATCTTCTTCTTCCTCTTCTTCGTCTTCTTCTTCTTCAGGATCCTGGAAAGACGCCAGATCGCTTCGTGGCCTCCTCCTCCTCCGAGATCCAGTCTCAACCCGGGACGATAAACCCTTGAAGACGCAAGTCAACGACGTAACTTTTCCCTCGAAGAAAGATAATTAGGCTGCAAGTGAAGGTTATGGGGATAAAAGGAGACATGGAGAATAAAAGAACTGTCTCCCCATTCCCTCCCCAACCCCACAAACCCACCCACCCACCATCTCCTTCTCCACAAAGCAGAAGAGGCAAATGCCACGAGGAAATGACCCAAGATTGAGATAAAAGGGAATATAAGGATATAAGGCTTGTTTGTTGAATGGAGGTCAGGTCACGTGGTATATATCTTCTCGAGGGAAAGAAATGTGGCCATCAAATATTTTATTTCCTCAAGTTTCTTCCATTTAATGGACTGGGATACAAGGAGTTGTGTATATAGTTTTTCAAACTTAATCTTGATGTCTTTTATGCATCTAGTGCCTTAGGTAGTCGTAAAAAAGTATGTTGAAAGTGACACAAACACAAAAGATATATATTGTTTTCGTTCAGAGGATGAACTTTAATCATATGGAACAAGCCAACCACAGTTTCCATCGACTTGAAATTCATGCTTCGAAAGGATATTATGGTGTTCATTAGAAATAAGTAACAGAAGGTGATGGGAAATACAGAAAAAAGCGATAACTCTAAAAAGAAATACAAGAATAAATTAGCAAATTGGTAAATAAACTGTAAAAAATTTAAGTCAATTATTATAATACAAGAATAGTATTATGGTGGTGAGGAAGTTCTAGACGCAAATTGTTCAGGCTTAATTCAGCAATTTGTGTGATTGTAATATAGCAATCTATGTCTTTTCTGTATAACAACCTTTGTTAAGGAAAACTACTTATTGTTGGAAAAGTATACATAGTGTTTGCTTGATGCTACAGAGCACAAGATCATAATTAGTGATAACTGTTTCATTTAAAGATTCTACAGACACCCACCTGTGTTACAGTTAATATTATGCTTTTCATATCAAGTTTCATGTTACATATTCTGCACAAGAATTATTATCAATAAGTTCCATTTACAAATATTACAAAAACCCACCTGTGTTACAGTTAATATCATGCCTCTCGTATCAAATTTCATTTTTACCTTTTTAAAAGCATAAAACATTCTTGGAAATCGTCATCTCTTTGCGAAAATGTTTCATGCATTCAGTGTCAGCCATTGCCTCAAAGTCAGAGATGAAAATGTCAAAGAGATACGAAAGTATAAATCACAGATAGATTGATGATAATCAGGTTTCAGCTCCCCACGTCTGTCATCAATCATTACTGGTCTCGGGAGGCACTGAGATGGAAATGACTTTGTTTGAAAAACAACGACGCGGGTCTGACTTATCCAAATACATGCCATGAAAATTCTTCAGTATATGATGCATTTTAGGAGTTTGCAAAGAGTTTACAAAGTAAAAGGAACTGGATTTTTGCGTGTTTTGTTTTTCCGATAGCGACAAAAAGTTATAAAAGAATTTTTCCATCTTTTGGTTTTTGGATAGAAATAGGAATTTACTAAAGAATTTTTTTCGTGTTTTTTTCTGAGAGCTACAAAAAGTTATAAAAGAATTTTTCCATCTTTTGTTTTTTTATAGAAATAAAAATTTATTAATTAATTTTTTTATGGTTTGATTTTTGATAGAAACAGAAATTTAGAAAGAGTTTTTCCATCTTTTGTTTTTTGATAGAAACAGAAAGTTGTGAAGGAATGTTTTATGTTTTGTTTTTTAATATAAACAGAAAGTGAAGAAGAATCTCTTCATGTTTCAGACTTGATAGACTTTGCAAGTGGTAAAAGACAAACTTGGTTATTCGCATTGATATTAAAGTGATGACCGACGTGGAATCTGCACTTACGAGGTAATTGAATAATAAAATTTTTATTTAAACTTTTTCATGCAAAGTGATGTTTCGAAATTCAGAGGTAATTATCATTATTTTCTCGTCAGTTAATTTTTTATTTAATCCGTAACCTTCCGATACAATTGCAAAGATCTTTGTCATAAATTCGACGATTTCAAGCCGAAGTAACAAGAAGTTAACTCACAGATAGTTCTAACCCCTTCATATTACCTCACCTGTGTTATTTCTTTATGTCATCAGGCCTAGGCTTGAATTTAAACACAATACATATTTTTTTTCAATAAAGAAGTATCTTTTTCTGATGA
>NC_061102.1:11227750-11247750 GCF_015104395.2 Macrobrachium nipponense
TAAAGGACAGGCATTCTCAGCTAATTCTAAATGATGATCAGCAAATAATATTTTCAAAATCGAAATCTCTCTCTATTTGGACTTAGACAATTCTGTGTGTTGCCTTGGTTTTATTTCTCTTTTTTTTTCTTGTATTATTTTGATTCACTTTGTATTATGGTCGTAATGCAATCAATTAAATCTACCTTTTTACAATGTTATTATTATTATTATTATTATTATTATTATTATTATTAGTTATTATTATTATTATTATTATTATTATTATTATTAAGCAGTTCAGCGCTAGATGACAAAAGCATTATTATTATTATTTTTTTTTATTGCTATTATTATTATTATTATTATTATTATTATTATTATTATTATTATTATTATTATTATTATTATTATTATTCAGAAGACGAACCTGAGTCAAATGGAACAAGCCCATCACGGGGTCCACTGACTTAAAATTCAAGCTTCCGTAGAATATTGGTGTTCAATACAACACAAATATTCTAACAGAAGATGATAAGAAATATAGAAAGAAAAGGTCACCTATTAAGAAATAAAGAATAGATTAACATATTAATAAATAAATAGAAGGAAAATGTACGTAAACTATTAAAATGCAGAAATTGTATTAGTAGAATTATATAATAACCCACTTAACTAAAGTGTTTATTTACGTCAAAATCTTGAATAAAAATGAGCACTTAACTAAAATAAATAACGATATGTAAAGTAATAAACCAGGGAAGAAAGAAAATTAAATAAAGTGAATCTATTTTTTTCAAAGTCAAAACAGCCAAGCTGAAACACACACACACACACACACACACACATTACACTCGTGCATAAAACATTAGCTTTTAAAAGCTATTTCGGTGGCCATCATCATTAGTCGAAAACCCAGCGGGTATTTAAAGATTTATAGATTGGCATTCAGCATGAATGATACCGGATTGTAAAATGAATGACGTTTCTACTGTATTTCGAACATATCTCCTGGTTGGTTTAGACTATAGAAGGTAAAATGATTTAGGTACTGGCCAGGTTTACCTAAGATTAGGCCATGTTGAGATAATATTTTTTTCTCAAAATTTCGAGGAGTGGAAACCCCATTATTATCATTAACATTATTATTATTATTATTGAACCAAACAAAAACTTCTTTCAGTTTCTTCTGAAGATGAAAAAAACTAATGTAAATACTTAGAAGTAAACAAGTTACAAAGTGATTTTGTGGGTTTCTTTTTCAATTATTATTATTATTATTATTATTATTATTATTTTATTATTATTATTAGATTATTATTACCCAGTAAACCCATTACATTTTGGTATAATGTTATGACTCACGCAAATCCATTATTATTATTGTTATTATTATTATTATTATTGTCGTGCTGTTTTATATAGATATACATATATATTATATATATATATAGGTATATTATATTATATATATATTTATATATATATACTATATGTATATATATATATATATATATATATTATAATATATATATATATAAAAATCCACATCCTCTAAAATTAAATCTCCGACAGCTTTAGCCATTCCAACGCCAATTTTCCCCCAACTACGAAAAAATGTTGGAACTACTTTTCAGAAGCGATCGATGTATCCATAACGATTTAGAGACATCTCCTCTCCTCCTCCCCTCCTCCTCCTCCTCCTCCTCCTCCTTTTCCCGGTCCAACACGATCATCAATTCTGAGCTCGGAGTCTCTCTCCGTGAGTCCATAACTTCGATATGGTCAGTCTGACAGTTTTGGGAGTTCAGGCTACGTGATTTATTGAGTCACTTTTAAGGATTTATGTTTTACTCTAAAGGATTTCGAAGGTAGGATTGGCCGGGAGCTCTGGTTTTTTAGACGATTTTTTATAACACTACGAAGACACATGTATGTAAATCATTGTAGAGGTTTCGAAAAAGATAGATGTTCATAGGCCTATGGTAGCCCAGGTTGGACTGTGACAGATGATACATAACGGAGATTTATTCCGTATAATTGATAAACGCGAAGGAAAGAGGGTAAAAACTTCAAATAAACTAAAGAAAGAGATCAATGTCGATGGAGAAACGACGGGGAACTGAGGGGATTTTTTTTTTAGGCCTATAAAGCTGGTAATGCTGTTAGGCTTTCCCAGACTCCATCACAATTGAATGATGATAGTTCTATGGGTTATTACCTTGTAATTTCCTTCAGCACCACTCCTAGTAGGCGAAATAGTCTCTCTCTCTCTCTCTCTCTCTCTCTCTCTCTCTCTCTCTCTCTCAGCTGCTAAAATTATTATTAGACTTTTTCAGCCCCTGTCACAAACAAAGGATGATAGTGCTAGGAATTCTTTGCCTGGTAAGAAAATCAGCCTCTCTCTCTCTCTCTCTCTCTCTCTCTCTCTCTCTCTCTCTCTCTCTCTCTCCAAACCAGCCCCTCCTCTTCCCGCTGAAATTCCTTTCCATTCAGAAACCATTCTACCGAGAGAAATGTAAAGAGAGGAGCATTACATCAACTGCGGTACATTGAATTCCTTTGAGTGGAATCTCTCTCTCTCTCTCTCTCTCTCTCTTCTCTCTCTCTCCTGATGGCCAATTGCCATAAGGACTCAGTGATCCGATTTGAAGGATGGAAGGAAGGAAGGAATTGATTCGTTGAAGGACTCCGAATCCTTTGGATGTTCGTAGTAAATGAGGCGTTTCCTCTCCCTAATCGTCTGCTACTTTATATGTCATTATATTTGTGCTTTCGTGTCCGTGCGCATGTCTGTGTGTGTGTTTAAGTGTATGTATATGTGTACTACCTGGAGTGAAAACTGGAAATACTTGACAGGTAAACATTTCGTAAACAAATTTCTTCAGACAATTCCAAGGAACATTATATTCATTACGTTTCATGACTAGCACTGATACAAAAAAAAAAGAGCAAAATTTTGCTCTCTCTCTCTCTCTTTCTTTCTCTGCGAGGAATTCCTGAAAAATGCCATGAAGTTTGTCTCCCTCCCTTTTGAGAAAAGTTGAGGAACGCGAGAGAGCCACGCCCTTACAAAGAAGGTTTCTCCTGAAGGACGGCGAAGACATATCGGAAAATCAGGTTCTATGAATAAGCCCTCTTCTGGCATTCCTATAGAAGGTGTCTGCGCAGCAGCAGCCAGAGTCCCTTCGGCCCCTATAGCTGCAGCAACCACTTTTTAGCCTCTTAATCAACTCCAGTCCAGGTGCCTTTCTTGTGTCTTGTTGTCCAGCCTCTCTAACTCGTTCTTAGTCCATCTGTAAGGTTTTTTCCCCAGTTACAGCCTTTAGATCATTGCAATTCATTTCATTTATTCTCTGGGTATATTCATCTTGCTGTCCAACCGCTCCAACTCGCTGAGTGGGTGAGAGTGCCCCACTATGCTTGGCTTGACGGCCTGAATTTCATTAAAAAAAAAAAAAGTTTTTTTTTTTATACGGACACTCTCTGCATATTTTCAGAGATTAATTTGAAGCTATTCTTACCTACTTAAGATATCTACTGAGTGAAAGTACTGAGTGAAAGCTTTCATTCAATAACCCTCATTTATTTTTTTTAGCTTTCATTCAATAACCATAATATATATTTTTAGCTTTCATTTAATAACCTTATTACTTTTTTGCGCAGATACTTTCCCCGTAATTTTCAACGGTTAATTTCAAGCTATTCTTACTACTCAAAATATCAACTGAGTGAAAGTACAGAGAGAAAGCTTTCATATTATAACAATAACTCAGCGATTTATTACATGCAGCAAACCTGACTTTCTAACATCGTTCTCTCTCTTACGAACAACTTTCCAATATTGCTTTCTCTTGGGAAAGCGATTTCAGAATCGTGTTGATCCAGATATCTAAGACCAACTGTTTGCGAAATTGTTTCTCTACGATTTATCGAAATCTCAAAATCATTTCTCTTTGCAGTTTCTGTGCACCGTCAGCTGGTCATTACGGCACGAGTACAAGGTACCGGCTACCAGGTACCAGGTACCAGGTCTGCTTTGAAGGGCTTTCGGGAACTTGGACCAGCGCTGATAATATAGAGGTAAGGAAAGTGGTTTACACTCATTTATTTGCAACCATGTAGTTTTTTTTCATCCAATCGTTTGTGTATGTTTGTATTCTCTCGTGAGTTTGCGTGTGGGAAGAAGAGAGAGAGAGAGAGAGAGAGAGAGAGAGAGAGAGAGAGAGAGAGAGAGAGAGATTTCAAGGTCCCGAGGAATCTTGGCTTCGGTTTGGATTCCGCGCATAATCATACAAAGTGGCCATTATGCAAATCAGAGTTGAAAGGTCCTTTGCATAATGAGGTGTATTGCTGAGTACACACTTACCTTAATTATATGTATATATTATATATATATATTATATATATATATATATAGTATATATATATATATATATATCTTTTCATAGCGAAGGAAATCAAAAGGTTCTTCCAGAGTAACACAATTCTTGCTAGTTCTGGTTTTCCTCAGATGAAGAAGAAATAGTGGGAAGTGTATGGAAGTCAGTATGCTTGTGTCTAGTTCGTGTATGGGATTTATGTTCTTTATGTGTATGTTTGTGTATATGTCAGTGTGTGTGTGTTTGTGTGTACGTGCGTTTATTTGTTAGGGAAAACTCTTAGTAAACAGTTAATTAGGTGTTTATATAAGTAATTATTATGAGACCGATATATGTTTAATACAGTCTTTGAATATATATGTAATATGTATATATATATAAATATATATATATAATATATATATATATAAATATATATATAATATATATCAATTCAAGCTACAAATGTCCTTTAATATCTAAATTCACTTACCTCCCAAATGATATATTTTCATATATGTACCGAAGGGGATTTTAAGTGATAAACAATTTCGTCCCCCCATGGGATCGAACCACCGTCCAGGTGGTCGGGACGAAATCAGGACAGTCAGTGACGCTATCCAATCAGCCAACAGAGCGTCACTGACTGTCCTGATTTCGTCCCCGTCCACCTGGACGGTGGTTCGATCCCATGGGGGGACGAAATTGTTATCAACAACTTAAAAATTCCCCTTCGGTACATATATGAAAATATATCATTTGGGAGGTAAAGTGAATTTAGATATTAAAGGACATTTGTAGCTTGAATTGATATATAAATGGATCACGGTTCGATGTGATAATTATTCATATATATATATATATATATATATATATATATATATATATATATATATATATATATATATATGGAAATCGGCGGCCTCTGTAAATAGTATTATTGTTTCCCTTTTCATTATTATCAACTGAATATTATCTTCGGCAAAGTTTTCTTTACGAAACCAAATAACTAAATAGTACTCTACTTGCCACAAAACGAACTTCATTAAAAAATTGAAGTATAGTCTTTACCTTCGTATCTTTTCAATTTCCTGCAATAGGTAGCTCCTCAATTGTCTACTTTTATATAGGTATTCTTAGTCTCCCTGACTATGGGGCTTCCTCTCGTCGTCGTCTGTATTCACTAAGCTGTATTAGACCCGTTCTATGAAGCCAGGTTCTATTGCTTTCTAAACCAATAGACTACAGCTTCTATTTTTCCAAGTTTCTATCTCCATCAGACGTAATCTTGGTAACTGAATTCGGCTGATGGAGCCAGCAGCACCTTTCCCTTAAGAAAATACTTTCTTATAAATCCTGCGACGTCTCCCAACTCTGTTTTTCTTCCCTAGGCAATTTCTTTCATCCAATTCCAGGGATTCTATAAACATCTCTTTGTTTTTTTGTGGCAGTGGTCGAGGCTTGAATGACGTGCTTACAGTTTTCCGCTCTTTTGGGTTTTATTTTAAGGGGATTCAGATGAGGTGTTTACGAACGTCATATGAAATTTGTATTAATGATTTGTGGTTTTGTCCAAAGGGCAGTCGTGTAATGTTATTTGGATGCACTTAATAGTACAGTAAGTTCCAGAAGTGAAGCGACAAATCTCAGAATTGATCGTACTTCTTTAGAAACTCGTGGGGTTGCCAGTTAGTATATTTCATTCCAACTATCGTCATCCTCTTTATCTGATAATACGTATCAGTGATTAACTGTATAAGCGCAGAAAGTATTTCCCCTGTGTATGATCAATGTTAGTTCAATAATTGTTTATTAAAAGAAAAAAGAAAAGAAAAAGAATTTCCCCAAAGAAACTTCTGCGGCTCTCAAAGTGTGATATCAAGTGTTCACCATAGAGTGGCAGCAGGAACCTAGTGCATAAGCATTGGCCTAATATTTGTAAATTATCTTTCTACTTTTATAGCGTTATATCGAAAGTTATTATGATTTCTTTTGATGAAGCACAAAGGAGTTTAGCATCTGATTAAATGAAATATGAATAAGACACAAGTTGGCATAAAAAAAAAAAACGCAATCCAAGTTATATGCGCGTTTAGCATTGGTTACATGGTTAGGCCTATTTCAAGAATCAAGGAAATATATTTTCCAGCTTGTTATTTAATAATTTCATCGAATTTCTCAACTGTGCAAATTTTTGCATGCGGAATTGCGTTCAGGGTCGCACCAAACAAGTATTTTCGTAGGTTTCCACCTTTTTTTTTCAGTGCATAAGTGAGACTAATCTTGTCCATACGATCCGGAGTGTAAATATGCTTGGCGAGCATTATTTTAATTCGAGTATCTCCTGTTATGCTCTCTCTCTCTCTCTCTCTCTCTCTCTCTCTCTCTCTCTCTCTCTCTCTCAGGACCTTTTTATCTAGTCAGGAATAACCAGAGCTCTGTTTTAAGAATCGAGCGCTAGGCCTATTGGTCATGCTCGGGTGCTTGTTTATATAATAATATATTATATATATATATATATATATATATATATATATCTATATATATATATATATATAATATATATATAGTATATATATATATACTATATATATATATATATATATATCTATATATATATACACACATCGAGCTACAATGTCCTTTAATATCTAATTCGCTCTACCTCGGAATTAATATATTTTTCATATATGCTTAACCGAAGGGGAATTTTTTACACGATAATAGATTTGCCTGGTCCCAGGTGGTGGTGGGGTAGGTAAAAGCTTCCACTGACGTCCTGGATTTGAATGTCTTCTTGGGTTCGCACCTG
Organism: Macrobrachium nipponense; assembly: GCF_015104395.2. NCBI lineage: Eukaryota > Metazoa > Arthropoda > Malacostraca > Decapoda > Palaemonidae > Macrobrachium > Macrobrachium nipponense. The sequence continues at coordinate 11,234,903 of NC_061102.1, forward strand.
GGACCAGGCAAATCTATTATCGTGTAAAAAAATTCAAACCCTTCGGTTTAAGCATATATGAAATATATTAATTCCGAGGTAGAGCGAATTAGATATTAAAGGACATTGTAGCCTGATGTATGAATCACGGTATTGTGATAGGACTTATATATATATATATATATATATATATATATATATACATATATAATATATATATATTATATATATATATATATAATATATATATATATATATTACATATATATATATATATATATATATATATAGTATATATACTAATACATATATATATATATATATATATATATATATTCCCAAAAAAATCATAAGTTTCTGTTATACAGTAATGCTTGACTGTATCGAACTGATTACTGGTTGTCCGTAGAAATGGATGAATGGGTGATACGCCCACTTACGCAAATTCAGTCTTAAATTTCACGGTTGGGATATGATTCGAAGATTTGAAGTAAAAGGTTAAAGTTAAAAAGGTGGAGTTAGTATTGTGGGACGTTGGTAAAGGTAGAGGTAGAGGTGGGGTAGGGGTGGTTGGGGTCTGTCGTCTCCCTACTTAACCAGGTGGTGATTTTACGGGTGTGCTGGTTGCTTGCGACCGTCTTTCTTATTTTTTTATATAACGAAGTATGTTTTTTCCAGGTGCATAAGGACCAAGTCCCTGGTGTCGGTCCTGAAGGTTCTATCTTTGCCTAAATAACAGACAGTGGCCCTGCATTGTAAGCCTTGCAATGCCCGGAACTAGGCCTAGTCACCTGAAGGTGTAGCAGCAGCAGTTAGAGCCTTTCTCGAAGATGGTCTTTTAGACTCGGTCCTAGAAATTAGAATCAGAACTACCAACCACACCCAACTTCTCTATTGAATCTAGGTGCATTCATGGTTGATTATGTTTAATGGCGCAGAGATTTTCCCTTTACATTCTATTGATACTTGCATGGTTTTATACATCTTCGCTAAAATAATTGATATACACTATGATTAAATATTTGTTTTCCACATTGCTCGAAATATACATTGGTAATGTTGGTAATTCTGTGTTGAGCGTGAATTTTCAAATTATTTCGTTTCTATATTTGAAGTAATGACTATACTTTAAAATAATTACTATTGCCGTAATTTTATCTTATGATTGTTATAAATATCATAGATTTTATATTTGTGCATTATATGTTAGCTTTATTTTGCTTGATAGAGCTTTCACTGTAGAAAAAAAAAAAGTTTTTCCAGCTGCAAGTTGTAGTTGCCAGTTAGTGAATTTCGTACGTAATCCTCTGATAAAATACTTACTATTGCCGTAATTTTTTCTTATGATTGTTATAAATATCATAGATTTGATATTCGTGCATCATATGTTACCTTTATTTTGCCTGATAGAGCTTTCACTCTAGAAAAAAAAAATGTTTTTCCAGCTACGAAGTTTGTAGTTGCCAGTTAGTGAATTTCGAACGTAATTCCTCTGAAATTTGTCGCTTCATTTCTGGAATTACTGACAAATGGGGTATACATACATACATCCATACATAGATATATATATATATATTATAATATATATATATATATATATATTATATATATATATAATTTTATGGCAATTCCTCACACCAGAAATTTGTAAAAACTCTTACGTTATTAAATGACAACAAGCAAATGAAGCAAGAAAATAAAAAAAAAGCAAAAAGTCCAATTAATGAGAATTTTGTTTAGACCTGTCCAAAAGCAGTCTAACTCTTGCCAAAGAGTTTGGCATCATCCAATCTCGTCTCTCCTAGCCACGTTTTGCTCTCTCTCTCCTCTCTCTTCCTCTTATCTCTGCTCCGTCTCTCTCCTCTCTCTCTCTCTCTCTCTCTGAATTTAGATCACTGTTGTTCACATTCTTATATAAAAACAGTCTTTACCAAGAGGTTTCCCAACACTTTGTGGCAAAACCGCAAAGAAAATCTCAGAAAATGTTCAACATTCCTCCTTTCATTAAAAAATAATGAATTCGCCGATACAGATCCACCGCAGTAAGCTCAAAGGGGGGAATTAGTTCATTAAAAAGGTTAAAATATAAGATTTTCTTTAAGTGTCGGATATTTCCTTATACAATTCTAAACCAGCCACTCTATCTCTTATGCCTTTCTAGCCCACTTGTTTCCATAGACAACCCTTTGAATGCTTCAGACATCAAGTATATATTCAAATGATGAAAGGCCAAAGGCTTTTATGTACTCCTCTGAATAGCGCTCTCTCTCTCTCTCTCTCTCTCTCTCTCTCTCTCTCTCCTCTCTCGTCTGAGAATCCCCGGATGCTGAAAAGAGGCAAATACAACAATTTTTAAAAGCTCTCATAAGCTGAATAGTTCTTTTCCCGGTGACTCTTTCAGGGAATCTGTAAGTAAGTCAATAGAAGAAAGAATGAAAAAGCTTTGAGTGGGTACTCGGGTTCTGTGGGAGGAGGAAAGAATGTGGGGGGGGGGGGGGGTAGGGGCGGTTAGGGGAAGGGGGGATTTCACTGGAAATGTAATATTTGACATATGTTGGTTTTTGTGTAGAGTGTTTAATTTTAGAAACTGGAGTAATTCTTTATATTAGTTGGATTAGGGAAGGGAGGTTAGTATCTATTTGTTTGGAGTTGGTTCCTTTCAACCCATCTGTGCATTAAGCATGTATGTATGGATATATCTATACATATATATATATTTATATATATATATCATATATATATATATATTATATATATACATATAAAAATATAATATATATATATATATATATATACATATTATATATATATATATATATATATATCAATTAACTCTGTGATATATATTAAGCACTATTTCAAGACTGATCGCTTAAGAGTATGGAATCCTTTTCATCAGTGACATATACCTTAAAAACAAAAACAAAACCACTACCAAAATAACACTAACAAAAAAAAAACCTCTGGCCAATATTTACTGTACCCGTGAGATTACCTGTCCAACGTGACAGTTTAATAACAGGGTGGTAACAGTTATCTGCAGTTACGAATTACTCGAATAAATTGTCCCCTTAATAAATTGAGAGGTTTGGGAGACACTCTCTTCATTATTTAGATCAAAACGATAATAAAAGTAAAATCTATGACTTTGTTTAAGCTCCAGTGACGTCATTTGATTCAGGGTTTTGTGAGAGGGATGAAAATTTATTTTTACCAAGTACGCGTCAATCAAAACTTCTAATACATTTTGAATAATGAAAAACATTAATAAATTCAATGTTCTTTGAATGATTAATAACATGAATATATTAAATTATGTTAATGAATTATTTGTTTTATACATTTTGAATAATAAATATCTTGACAGATTCTAAGTCATGGCATAATTTATATTTGTGAATATATTAAAATGTTACTGAAATATTTTTGTTATACCCTGAGTAATAATATAATAAAAACCTTGAGAGATTATAAGCCATGGCATAATTCATATTTGTGGATAATTATTATTTGCCACAGAAATCATTGAATAAATTACCGAAGTATCCTAGCTCATTCCTAAATTGGACTCGAGTAACATCCATATATCACCTAATTCATTTTCATACTTGCTATTATTATGAAAGCCGTTTCTAAAAGAAAATATTGATATCAAATCACTATTGTCTTTAAATATTTTAAACCCCGAATCAATCAGATTCAATAAGAGCTTTAGTCTAAGATATGGTGTGGCTATAGTCTTAATTCATTCCCATACATAACTTGATGAACCCTGACGCAATAAATAGGATTACTTTATTTCATGTTGAATGTTCAAATAGATCCACGTCCATCACGTTCAAATCGGGGGGGGGGGTGTGTGAAGGAAGACAGAACGCTTATCCATTTTTCTTTTCCATTTTTTCAAGCGTCTGACACCTCCCATTGTCAGCTCCATTTACTGAGCTGAAAATTCTGAAATTTTTCCTTACGACTTTTACCTCTCTCTCTCTCTCTCTCTCTCTCTCTCTCTCTCTCTCTCTCTCAGCATTGCCAGTAGGTCCCCCACAGAGCCTCTCTCTCTCTCTCTCTCTCTTCTCTCTCTCTCTCTCTCTCTCTCTCTCTTCTCTATATATATATATATATATATATATATATATATATATATATATATATATATATATATATCAGCATTGCCAGGAAGTCCCCCCGGAGCTTCTCTCTCTCTCTCTCTCTCTCTACGACCTTTATATATGAATTATTATATATAATAATATATATATTACGTACTTATTATTATAGACTGGTGTGTTAGGCCACACATAATGTATGTTATGATATGTTAGTATGTATGTGTGTGTGTGTGTGTTTACAACATCCAGCCGGAAGCCTACAGCCGACCATAAGCCCGCATGTGTAGGAGCGCGCATAATCGTGCGTGTGTGTGTCTGCATATCCTCGAACAGCACCTTGAGATTAGCCCAAAATCCCGCTCGAACGCAACGGCGTTCGGGGATCCCGCTCTCCTAATGTTGATCCAGGATGCTTTCGGCCGCATCCTTAGAGATGACGAATGAATGCAAAGGACCCCATTACCCTGGCTTAGTTTGGCTCTAAGCTACGGGCCACGAGGCCCGGCTCCAAATTGGTCCTGTTGTATGGAATAGGTTGGAAGGGGCGTCTCGTGTGAATTCTCTCTCTCTCTCTCTCTCTCTCTCTCACAAACAAACACACACATGCAGGGTGAAGATCAGTGTATATATTTATATTTCAATTTTTACAGATCAAATGTGATATCATAGTCATTAAAGTCTCTCTCTCTCTCTCTCTCTCTCTCTCTCTCTCTCATGCAGGTGAAGATCAGTGTATATATTTATATTTTAATTTTTACAAACAAAATGTGATATCAAAGTCTTCTCTCTCTCTCTCTCTCTCTCTCTCTCTCTCACACACACACACACACACACACACACACACACATGCGGGGTGAAGATCAGTATATATATTTATATTTCAATTTTTACAGATCAAATGTGATATCATAGTCATCAAAGTCACTCTCTCTCTCTCTCTCTCTCTCTCTCTCTCTCTCTCTCTCTCTCTCTCTCTCTCTCATGCAGGGTGAAGATCAGTGAATATATTTAGATTTCAATTTTTACAAATAAAATGTGATATCATAGTCATTAAAGTCTCTCTCTCTCTCTCTCTCTCTCTCTCTCTCTCTCTCTCTCTCTCTCTCTCTCTCTCTCTCTCTCTCTCTCGTTTTGTGGAAATTTGCGATGCAATATCATTTGAGTAATTAGTATTCCCTGAGTGAATGAATGATGAATGGCTGATGGGCCTAAAAAGTGTATAGTAGATTTTATCTTAATAAAGAAAAGCATAATATGGATTTGTTTATTTAAAGGATTTTGTTGTTAATTTCAACCGTAACATTTGCTGTTGTAAATTGTGGTCTTCCAGTGATATACTTGTACATCATCGTGCATACATATACATACACGGCGTATGTTTATTTTTAAACACGCATACTCTATAAAAAAAAGAAAATCGTGATTGTAATTTCAGTAACCCAATAGCAAAGTTGACAAATCTCCATTGCGCTGTTTTTCTTTTTCTTTTTTTTTTAGCTGTCAAAGGCCGCCATCTTTGCATTTCATCACATCCTCAAATATTTGTCTATTGGCTAATCCGGTCTCCGCTTGCCAATCGTGAAACGGCGAGTCCAATCTGGCATTCATGGATTAATTTGTAGTATTCAAATCAATTCCATACGAGTTTTTCTTTTTTTTTTTCATTCCGTTTTTCTTTCAGTTTTTCATTCAGTTTTTTCCTCTCGGCGAAGTTCGACTTTTACATAGTGAAATGAAATTTTTTCTTAAATGTGCCTCTTTTTTTTATTTAAAAAAAAAAAAGTGTTGCTCAAATTGAAGCTTTTAATTCAGATTTATCTAGCGAAATGTAAAAGGCTGGTCAAGAAAAAATAAAGCATTTAAAACATTCATTTGAAGGTTAACAGGAATTTTTCTCTTAAATGCATTTTTCTAAATTAATATTGATCAAATTGCAGATTTTATTATATATTCTAATGTAGTATATATAGAGCAGTCTTAGAGAGGAAACACTTTGACCTGAAACGCGTTCTTCATACCAAACTAATTCTTTATTCTACAGTGACATATATCGAGATTCAGCCAGCAAGGGATCTCGCTCATGGAGCGTTTATCAATAAACTTTTTATCACCCTTGACAAATTAATCCTCACACAATATTCACCTGACTTTCTACGTCAAATCTCAGGACAATATAACGTAAAGTTAAATTCGCTATGAATTTAGACGTTTTCTGTGATAAAATCACAAATGGTCTACTCGTCGAGTCCGGTAGGAAATTCTTGATAAAAAATTATTAGAAAAAACACCAATCACGTTTCCCCACAAACAAAGACAAAATAGGAACCCTCAATCCTATTCCTATTCCTAACCTTCATCTCGAAAGAAATTCTAAAGAGAATAATGACTCTATACATAAGAAAATTAATCACTAATTCGCCCACAAACAAACGCAAAAAAATGAATTCTAAATCCTTTCCCCCAATTATAAAAGTCTGTCATTTAGTTTCCCCTCCCTTCATCTCGACGCATGCGCAGTCTGCTTCCTTCCTTCCTCCCTCCCTCGCTCTCATATCCTCCATCTGCATCAAGATGCCTTATTCGGCGTAATTCACATTCAACATATTGTTTCGAAGCCCCGAATTCCGGGGGACGTCAGCGGCGGTTCCTTTGATGAAACGGGATAATAGAGGAGACGGTGGATGCGAGTTATTATTCCCGTGTGTCGTTGTCTCGTGGAATATTTTAGCCATTGTTTTGGCTTCCCGTTCTTCCTCGTCTTCTTCTTCTTCTTCTTCTGGATCGTGATAGGAATGGTGGGGAGGTAGGGTGGCGGGTGTCACAGATGTTCCCGGAGGAGTATTGATAAAAGAACTGATGTAAAATGTTAGCATAAGAGGTTCCGGAGACCTAACTAAGAATGTAAGATGTTTGTGTAATAGATGCTAAAGCCCCACTATTCTAATATGAAACCTCGCCTCTGTAATAGGATTTATGATGATTGTTTCAGTACGAAAATGAAAACAGTCACAGAATTGTATTTAGAATATAATGAACCCTTTAGATAGTGTTATTGATAATAGATGCTGTCAATGTGTAACTGTTTGTTCTTTTATTTATAGATAAATATCATTGCATATTTTCTTGTGAGACTGGAATAATGTGACGTTTCTGTAAAAGTGTTAAAGTAAAATGATCTGGACTGAAACGGAAAATATTTAACAGGAATCATGATGACCGTTTCAGTAATTGAATGAAAACAGTCACAGATTTGTATTTAGATTGTAATATTGATTTTAGATAATGTTATTAGTAATAGGTGATATCAAATGGCAACTGTTCTGTATAGCTCATATAAAGAGAGCTAATTGACTATTTTATTGTACAACACTGGAACTATTTCATCATTTCGTGATTCTTGAGTAGTTGGAACTGAACTTTTGGTTATTTAAAATTGCCAAAATCATATTGTGAGCGCTATTCTAACAATTGTCAGCTATTTCAGGAGAACATCAATAAATGCTATTGTTGCCAATATCAATTATCTCCTGTCTGTGTAATAACCACAATCTCACATTGTGTTTATTCATTTTTGTGAATTTCGTATAACAATGTCGGCTGATGGAAAACCATAGTTTTCATCTACAGGATGAGATATCAAAGTCCTTACGTGAGAAATATCACAACAGATAAGTAAAGCTTTCTTAGTGTTTAATTAAACATTTCAACGGAATCAGAGGATTTTATTTCTGGTGATAGAAAATCATTTCTCGATATAATGTGGTTCGGATCCCACAATAAGCTGTAGGTCCCGTTGCTACGAAACCAATTGGTTCCTAGCCACGTAAATAAATATCTAATCCTTCGAGCCAGCCCTAGGAGAGCCGTTAATCAGCTCAATGGTCTGGTAACACTAAAATATTCTTCAACGAAATAAACATAAAACTCCTTTAAAGGGCTCTTAAAGACTCTCGCCTCTTCAAACAGGGCAGGAGTTCCCCATCTCGACACAACTTCCCGTTTGCAAATTCAATCACGTAATGAACTCCTGTGCGTTCAATTGAATTATCCCCAAGCATTTCGTTACCGGGATGGTAAACGGGAACTTAGTTTTCATCATAATGATGCTGTAAGTGGAAAGTATAGGAACAAGATTTGACTTATTTATAGGAGGTCAATTTCAAGATCTGACTTATTCTTAGAAAGGTCATTTCAAGAGCATAGTGGAGAATAATCTGACACTATTTCAGAAGTATTGACAAATACCTGACGTCACTTTGGCTCTCAGTAATAATTATTTTTCTTTTTATTGAAACTTCCAAAGAATGTGGCGTTCATTATTATTATTATTATTATTATTATTATTATTATTATTATTATTATTATTATTATTATTATTATTCAACAGATGAACCTTATACAGTGGAACAAGCCACTGACTTGAAATTTAATCTTCCAAAGACTGTGGTGTTCATTATTATTACTATTTTTATTATTATTATTATTATTATTATTATTATTATTATTATTATTATTCAGATGAACCCTTTTCAGTAGAACAAGCCCAGCATTGACGCCATTGACCTGAAGTTCAATCTTCCATAAAATGTGGTATTCATTATTATTATTATTAAAGTTAAGTATATCTTAGTTTAACCAGACCGCTGAGCTGATTAACAGCTCTCCAAGGGCTGGCCCGAAGGATTAGATATTTTAACGTGGCTAGGAACCAATTGGTCACCTAGCAGCAGGACCTACAGTTTATTGTGGAATCCAAACCACACTATACCGAGAAATGAATTTAAATGACCAGAAATAAATTCCTCTGATTCCGCGTTGGCAGAGTCGGGAATCGAACTTCGGACCACCGGATTGGCAGCCGAGCGCGAAAACCACTCGTCCGGAGTGGAACTTTTGTTGTTGTTGTTGTTGTTCCAAAAGGTACACAATAATATAAAACGTTAAAATTTCGTGAACAACTTTATAAAAAAAAAAAAAAAAAAAAAACTTTACAATAGTTTTCGAACCTTTCTCTGGGTTCATCTTCCGACCAAATTTTTAAACAATATTTTCCTTTCCGTTTTCCCCCTTGTTTATAGTTTGGAGACTGCCTGACTCTCCCCCATTTCCCGAAGAATTAAACCGACCGAGATGGAATGACAAACACAAACATTCCGTTTTGTTTTCGTGATACGCTTTGTGTGTGTGTTTACGTTTCCGCCCAGACCTGCCTCTCTCTCTCTCTCTTCTCTCTCTCTCTCTCTCTCTCTCGCAAATTGCTTCATATATTTCAGTTGAATAATAGTTTTATAGAAGCATTATTATACGAGACAGGATTGTAATCCGATATATCATAAGAAATGTTCCATAGAGAGAGAGAGAGAGAGAGAGAGAGAGAGAGAGAGAGAGAGAGAGGAGTTATATTTATATAAGCCTATTACCGATCCAATTTCCTGGCCAACAGCGATCACAAGACAAGTCTGTGATATCGGGCTCAGGAAAGAGAGAGAGAGAGAGACAGAGACAGATGAGAGAGAGAGAGAGAGAGAGAGAGAGAGAGAGAGAGAGAGAGAGAGAGATATCAGTATAATTCGGATACAAGGCCACAATCGTTAACAAACCAATTTCTTGCCAACAGATCGCAAGAAGACGACGTATAATCGGATTCCATGGAGAGAGAGAGAGAGAGAGAGAGAGAGAGAGAGAGAGAGAGAGAGAGATTCTTTAAGAGAACTTCTGGCAATTGTCACATTCTATTTAATCTCTTCCCACTACTAAGATCATTTTTCTTCTGGCAGAATTTCATATAAAAAAAAGTTAAACTACCTTTGTGGTAACGTATTTCCTACAAAGTACTTCAATTAATTTTCATAAGTAATTAGAGTAATTTTTTGAAGAATTATTCAATTAATCTTTCAAGATATTTCATTTTCATTTCCTGGTCATTTTTGCTGATGATATTTAATGGCTTCTAGACCTCTCAGTACAATTGGAACTCAATTTAAGTTTCTTAAAAGAAAACTGTCTGTCCGTCCGCGCTTTTTTCTGTCTGCATTTTTTCTGTCCACCCTCATATCTTAAAAATGCGTCTGGCAACGATATAGACCAGGCCACCACCGGTCCGTCGTTAAAGTTTTATGGGCCGCGGCTCATACAGCGTTACACCGAGACCACCAAAAGATAGATCTATTTTCGGTGACCTTAATTGTACAATGTATTATTAAATTCGTTGGTTATATGATATATATATATATATATATATATATATATGATATATATATATATATATATATATATTGTTACATATTAGAATCGAAACAATGTTTTAGGAAAATGTTAATTACAGACTGTAAAGTATTTTAATAACCAAATGAATGTAATATGAGAGAAAACAGGTATACATGTAACATATTATTATTAATATATTATTCTGCCCACCTTGTGTGTCTGTAAAACAGCTACACCTGTAATTAACTCGCGATATATCACCTGTCCACAGATGTCTGTAAACAACACGCAACGCTTCATGGAAGCAAATAACAATCCCCCGTTTTCTATACGGCGAGTCATCCGTCATGGAGGAGGGGAAACTTTCCTAAAAAAGAAAAAAAAAGGGGGGGGGGAGCGAAAAGGCATCTTTGATCTCGTAATGTGTTCCAACGCTCTCTAATTTCATTCCTTTCATTAAAGTAGCGACTCGTTCCTCTGACGAGTTTAACTTGAGACTTGAAATTCCATTAACGTGATGAATGTCAACGCATGTAATTTCCCCGCTGGGGGAGATTTGTTTACGAGAGAGAGAGAGAGAGAGAGAGAGAGAGAGAGAGAGAGAGAGAGAGAGAGAGAGAGAGAGAGATGCTGGTTTAAGCTCTGGAACGGGTGTTTGGGGATTAGAGTCAGAAATTTATCGTGTTTAGTGTGTGATTGTTCATATTCATTGTGCTTTTCAGTGACAAACAACCCTTTTAGTTATGCTGATATAAATTATAACATCTTCCTAGGCCGCCTTGTGTGTGTGTTGGGGGGGGGGGGGGGCGGGGGTGGGGGGCTGTGGTATTAAAGTCCTTTGACATCTACTAGCAGATGCTTGCTGTCGCTTGCATTTGCTAATCCTTGTGTTGAGAGCGAGATTTGAGAGTGGAACATTTTTTCAAAGGCTCATTCTTGTCTCGTAGCAGGCATTGCATTTTCATTCCCTTGAACAGACATGCAGACAGACAGAGGCAGAAAGGCAGCCAAGGATATTAATATAATAGTTATTAATTTAAGGTGATTTATACCATTAATTATTTTTTAATTCCTTTATTAAGCTAAAGTACATATCCGATTACAATGTAAATGAAGAGTATATAAATAAATACATATTTCCTTAATTCCATGCAAACGTATTTGATGCACCCCTATCTTGCATCATCTTCCAATACAGGTTGGATTGTCAAGTTTAAAAAATAAAATACAATTCTATTGCTACTTGAAAGAATAAGTTATGTACCTGACTATTAGCAACGGTTACTAACAAACCATGTCCACATATATGTATAAGTTCATTAAGAACTTCCTGCTAGTACATCCGAGCCCCAGATAGGTTTCCAGTGGGACAACAATGGTATGTATCCTCACTACAATCCATTCCCTTATTCTGGTGGCTTGGCTTGGCGCAAGATATTCAGCAGCATCTCCTCTGCCTTTGCGCTCTTCTCAGCCTGGGCACGCAGGAAGCTCGGCGTGGGGCAGTTATTGCAGTTCCCACGAGTCGTGTACAGGATCTTCTTCTCGGGTTCCTTGACCATATCCTTTTGCTTTCCTTTTTCAAGTAGTTGGGAATGTCCAGACATTGTTTCCATTCCTTCGAGGCTCGTTTCAGCCTCGTGCAAAGGGCCCCTGATAGCCAGCCCCTCGTCGTGAGTGGAGGTCCTTGCACTTATCAACGCCTTGTTGAGAGCGTCTCTGCTTCGGTCTAATTCCTGCTGTCTGGAATAAATTTCCTCTTCTTTCAGGTTAAGAAGGGCTTCTCGAGCCTCCAGGCCGAGCAACTTCTCCTCCCACTTCTTCTGTAGCAGCGCCATAATCTCTTTCGAGAGCATCTCTTCTTCTAGAAGGCGAAGCTTCTCTTTCTTCAGGTTCTCCTCCATGAGGTACTGACTCTGCCTCACTTTGGCCATCTCTTCGACGACCTCTTCTTCTCTGCGGCGTAAATGGGACTCAGCCTCGAAGAAGTAGACCCTCTTCTTGGCCAAGTGCCGTCCAATTGTCTGCTGTCTGCGTTTCACTTCCTCTTCTCTCGTCTTCATCTCTAGGCAAGCCGTTGTAAGACATCTCTTATCGTTGAACTTTACCGCCTGTTCACTTCGTATCGTTCTCAGCTCCTCCTTGAAAGCCTCTCGTTGCTTCCACAGCATTTCGTTCATCTCTCTCTCCTTCTCCTTCAAGAGTTCGGCTAATTTCATTTCCAGATATTCCTCTTTTTCTCTTAAATCCTGCTGGATTGTTCCTCCGCCGTTCTCTGTCGCCTCGTCGAGGGTCACATAAGGATCGAAACCCATTTCAACCTCACGCAACACTTCCATTGGCTGCCCAAGATCATTAGGCCTATGTTGTTCTGGTTGGCAGCTTCTTCGTCTCGCTTTCAACATCCTCCTCTCCTGTAGGGGAGGTCCCATTGCAACGTTTTCATTTGCCTCGACGTTTGATCGACTTGAAACGTTCTCTAGAGAACGTTTACCAAACGTAAATACTCCGGGAAGGTTCTCCCGAACGTTTCTTCCTAAATCAAATTCT
>NC_061102.1:11252750-11290250 GCF_015104395.2 Macrobrachium nipponense
AAACATGTTTTATGAAAGATTATTGCTGCATCAGCTGCATTAATTTCATAAACTTTCTTCTCTATTTTTCTAATTATTGTTTTTTCATTGTATCTTAAACTGGTGAACAGCGCACCGAAGGTTGGCATGCCTGGGGCGTTAGTTGAACTTTCAGTGTATAACAAAATTAGCTATTGCTAATTTTGTCCATTTTAAATTTTGGTTAGAGCGAGTTCGTCTTCTCTTATTATTATTATTATTATTATTATTATTATTATTATTATTATTATTATTATTATTATCTCGCAAGTTTGTAGATAACAAACATGAACGAAATTGTCATGCAACTCAGGATAGACTTACTCCTTGTTTGACGCCACAAGAAACAAAATCGGATCGACATCTTGAACGCTCTCTCTCCCCCTCGTAGTCTGGCGTAACATTCTCGTCATTGCCGACGGAATTGCCTGTCTCCTCCGCGTCACACAACTTCTTTCGACTTGTCTGAAGACGCTGGGACGGTCGCTGGTTGCGTTCCTCAGATGGATTCCCCCTAGAGGACCAGATATTTTGGGCGGAAATGATTGCCTGTGGGAGGGTTGCTACAGGAGTTTCTAAAGTTGTCCTTTTGAGTTTGTGAATTCGTGTGACGTACAATCCTCCAAGTTTACATTTTAAGATTCTTGGTCCTTAGCTTCTGCGAAATTTCGTTCCTTTTACTGTACCCCCTTTCATATTCTCTTCCTTCCATCTTACCTACCTTAACCCTCCCCTAACAATTGTTTCATAGTGCAACAGCGGAGTTTTCCTCCTGTTACACTTTTAAAACCTTTTTACTCTCAGTTTCCCTTAGCTAGCTGAATGACCTCATAGGTTCAAGCGCTTGGCTTTTGGCCTGAATTTTATGTTCTATGTAATTCCAATGTTTGGTATCGTTTTTTTCTTACTTTGTCTATTAGTAAATATCATTGCTTTAGCTATCGTTTTCTTCTAAGTCATTTCAGACCGAATGTGAACATTCTACAATAATGGTCAAGGTGATAACTGTCTCTTCCTTATGAAAGCATTCTCGCTTTTCTCATTCACATCTGTGCGAAACAGAAGCAATAATATTATTTTTTATCATGTTATATCATTATATTTACATTATTTTATTACTTTTGGTTTTATTTCATTTTATTCTATTTTATTAATTTATTATTTCATTTTTTTTATTTCTTTATTTTATTATTTTATAATTATTATTATTATTATTATTATTATTATTATATTATTATTATTTTTTTTTTTTTTTTTTTTTTTTTTTTTTTTTTTTTTTTTTTGCTCTATCACATTTCCTCCAATTCGACTGGGTGGTATTTATAGTGTGGGGTTCCGGGTTGCATCCTGCCTCCTTAGGAGTCAGTCACTTTTCTTACTATGTGCGCCGTTTCTAGGATCACACTCTTCTGCATGAGTCCTGGAGCCTTACTTTCAGCCTTTAGTTTATCTAGATTCCTTTTCAGGGATCTTCGGATCGTGCCTAGTGTTGCTATGATTATGGGTACAATTTCCACTGCCATATCCCATATCCTTCTTATTTCTATTTTCAGGTCTTGATACTTATCCACTTTTTCCCTCTCTTTCTCTTCAACTCTGGTGTCCCATGGTATTGCGACATCAATGAGCGATACTTTCTTCTTGATTTTGTCAATAAACGTCACGTCTGGTCTATTTGCACGTATTACCCTATCTGTTCTGATACCATAGTCCCAGATGATCTTTGCCTGGTCGTTTTCTATCACTCTCCTTCAGGTTGGTGGTCATACCCACTTATTACTGCATGGTAGGATGTTTCCTGCACAGACTCAGTGGAGGGCTTTTGCCACTGAGTCATGCCTCTTTTTGTACTGGTTCTGTTGTTCAAGTGCCGGACATTCGCTTGCTATGTGGTTTATGGTTTCATTTTTCGTATTGCACTTCCTACATATGGGAGAGATGTTATTTCCATCTATCGTTCTTTTGAACATATCTGGTTCTTAGGGCCTGATCTGTGCCGCTGTTATCATTCCTTCAGTTTCCTTCTTGAACTCTCCCTCAGTAGCCATTGCGATGTGTTATCGCTGGCTAGTTCTTTAGTCTGTCTCATGTATTGTCCGTGCATTGGTTTGTTGTGCCAGTCCTGTTCTGTTTGTCATTCTCCTGTCCCTGTATATTTCTGGGTCTTCTTCTACTTTTATCAGTCCTTCTTCCCATGCGCTCTTGAGCCACTCGTCTTCACTGGTTTTCAGATATTGCCCAGTGCTCTGTTCTCGATGTTGACGCAGTCCTCTATACTTAGTAGTCCTCTCCCTCCCTCCTTTCGTGTTATGTATAGTCTGTCCGTATTTGCTCTTGGGTGTAGTGCTTTGTGTATTGTCATATGTTTCCTAGTTTTCTGGTCTATGCTGCGAAGTTCTGCCTTCGCCCATTCCACTATTCCTGCGCTGTATCTGATTACTGCCACTGACCATGTGTTTAAGGCTTTTATCATATTTCCGGCGTTGAGTTTTGACTGGAGTATCGCCTTGAGTCTCTACATATATTCTTTCCTGATCGAGTCCTTCATCTCTTGGTGTTTTATATCCCCTCCTTCCATTATTCCCAGGTATTTGTATCTTGTCTCATCTATGTGTTGATGTTGCTCCCATCTGGTAGCTTTATCCCTTCAGTCCTTGTTACTTTACCCTTTTGTATGTTGACTAAGGGCGCATTTTTTCTTATTCCAAACTCCATCCTGATGTCCCCAGATACAATCCTTACAGTCTGGATTAGATTATCTATTTCCTTGAATACTCTTACCATACAACTTGATGTCGTCCATGAACATCAGATGGTTAATTCTGTTGCTTCTTTTCTTGAGTTGGTAGCCAGCATCCATCTTCTGCAGTACTTTTGTCATGGGAATCCTGGCTACTACGAAGAGAAGTGGGGACAGCGAGTCTCCCTGGAAGATCCCTCTCCTGATATTAACCTCTGCTAGTCTTATTCCAGAGCTTGTAAGTATTGTATTCCAGTTGCACATTGTATTTTTGAGGAAGCTGATGGTGTTTTCCTTTGCCCATATATTTTCAGGCATTCTATTAGTGATGTGTGTGGTATCATGTCGAAGGCTTTCTTATAGTCTATCCATGCCATGATTAGGTTGGTTTTGCTTCTCCTACTGTTATTCATTACCATTTTGTCTATCAGGAGCTGGTCTTTTGTGCCCCTACACTTCCTTCTGCAGCCTTTCTGTTGGTGGGGGATGGTGTTTGTCTCATCTAGGTAGTTGTATAGTCTTTTCACTAATGATACCTGTTAGTAACTTCCACATTATTGGTAGACAGGTGTTAGGGCTGTAGTTACTGATATATTTCCCTTACTCTTGTCTTTTTGTACCTAGGATGTTTCTTCCTGTGGTCATCCATTTGGGCGCATGGTGATCTGTGATACAATGCTGGAGTTGTTCTGCTATTCGTGGGTGTAGAGCCTTGAAGTTTTTGAGCCAGTATCCATGGACTTCATCGGGACCTGGGGCTTTCCAGTTTGGCATTTTCTTTAGTTGGTGTTTGACTGTGTCTGTCGTGATCTCTGTCAATCATTGTTTTATATTATTATTGCAGAAGATAAACCCTATTCACATCGCCATTGATTTGAAATTCAATTATTATTTTATTATTATTATTATTATTATTATTATTATTATTATTATTATTATTATTATTATTATTATTATTATTATTATTATTATTTTTGTCTATCACAGTCCTCCAATTCGACTGAGTGGTATTTTATAGTGTGGGGTTCCAGGTTGCATCCTGCCTCCTTAGGAGTCCACCACTTTTCTTACAATGTGCGTTGTTTTTAGGACCACACTCTTCTGCATGATCCTGGAGCTACTTCAGCCCTCTAGTTTTTTCCAGATTCGTTTTCAGGGATCTTGGGTATCGTGCCTACTGTTTACCTATGATTATGGGTACAATTTCCATGGTTTATCCCATATCCTTCTTATTTCTAATTTCAGTTCGTGATGTTTTTCCATTTTTTTCCCCTTTCTTTCTCTTCAACTCTGGTATCATGTATTGCAACTCAATGAGTGATACTTTCTTCTTGATTTTGTCAATCAACGTCACGTCTGGTCTATTTGCACGTACACCCTATCTGTTCTGATACCATAGTCCCAGAGGATCTTTGCCTGATCGCTTTCTATCACTCTCCTTCTGGTTGGTGCTCGTACCACTTATTACTGGCAAGGTAGCTGGTGTTTCTTGCGCAGGCTCCAGTGGAGGGATTTTGCCACTGAATCATGCCTCTTTTTGCACTGGTTCTGTGCAAGTGCCGGACATTCGCTTACCATAAACCACATTATTATTATTATTATTATTATTATTATTATTATTATTATTATTATTATTATTATTATTATTAGTATTATTATTATTATTATTATTATTATTATTATTGTTGTTGTTGTTGTTGTTGTTGTTGTTCAAAAGATGAACCCTATAAATATGGAATAAACCACCACAAGGGTCTGAATGGAAAATCAAGCAGTTTCCACAGACTACGGTGTTCATTAGAAAGAGGTAACAGAAGGTAAGGAAGGGCAAAGAGCATGAAAAGTAAAACAGATAAGGGAAATGGAAAGGAAATGACGAAAAGGGAGATGGAATAGGAATGGAAGGAGCACAGGTGATAGGATCCCAAACAGCAATCTTCATCTTGGGATGATTGCTTCTGAACAGCTGTTGCTGCCTACCACCATCCTAATCAGCCTCCAGTCCTGTTCCCACTGATTTTTTATCGTCGTTTTCTATTTCTCTCTTCTGCATTTTTATTTCTCTCTTCCATTTTTATTTTCTTTTATTTCTCGCTTCCGTCGAAGGGTGGGAGAAGAGTTTTGTATCACATCTGTTTTTTTTTTAGGATTCCGTTTTTCTTGCGAAATTTTCTCATAAAATAGCATACAGATGGTTCCTGGTATCTGCATGAATCCGACGGTTTTGGGAGTTCTCTCTCTCTCTCTCTCTCTCTCTCTCTCTCTCTCTCTCTCTCTCTCTCTCTCTCTCGACATCCATGAGATTATATTAACGTAACGTAAATTGGTCACTCATAACTTGTAAATTTCAGATTTGATATTTCTTAAAGTTTATTTAGTGTTATTTAGTGTTTTTTGTGGAATCTGAACAAACATTGTTGTTGTAACGGCGCCTGGTTTTTGTGAAAGTGTAAAACAAGCCTGCAGCAAAGAAAGAAGTTGGTATACCAAAAAGGTAAAGTGTGTTATATTTTTATTAGTTGCAACTAATAACTAATAACGGATAGGAACAGTGGTTAACTAATAACTAATAACAGATGGTTCCGAAGGTTTGGTAAAAACTGATGGTTACAATGTTTTGAGTGAAAAGATTTACACTTTTTCACGTTGCAAATTTTTGTGTTTTGTGTTTGTTTAATTTTTTGTGCACTTGTTCATTTTCTTATTGAAGTGTGCCTTTTTATTTTATATTTTCATTTGCATTCACAATTTAATTGACTTAGTTATTTTTCATTGCTTAATCATTGCACATTTAATTAAATTTAACACTTGTGAATTAATTTGCATTTACTTAGAATTCTTTTCAAGTTTTATTGTTGTTTAGCACTTGTGAATTAATTTCAAATTTTCAATTATTGCCTAACACTTTTGAATTTTTATTGAATTAATTTTCTTGAATTTCGTGATTAATCAATTTTGATTTAATTTTACTTAATTTGATTCAAGAATTAATTAAACTTTACTTTGTTTTCAAGTAACAGTAATTTTCCCTGATATTGTGAATTTCACTTATAAATTTTGAGTTTAATTATAAATTTTTGTATTTAAAATTTTTATAAGTGTTTTCTTTATCTTACACCAGTATATTTGCATTTAATTATGATTATATTTATGTTAGGTAGAAACATAGAGTGGTAATTGATCTGTTTTCCTTCAATTTACTTGAAGTAACTTAGAACCAGGAAAGTACTTAGACTACTGAAATCAGGGAAATACTTAAACTTTTAAAGTTGTTGATGGAGTGATGCCTTTGATTAATTTAATTACAACCAAGATTACTTCACACCTGTTTTGATGAACTTAGTCTGATTTTCTGCAATACTGGTAAGTTGTTAAGGGATCACTGTTGCCTTTAGAGTATTCAGTCGTTCAATACCTGTGATGAGGGTTCAGGTGTCTGGCTTTTGTGAGGTAACAATAAATGAATGGTTAGTGTGGTAACCAGATACTTGGCACTTCGTAACAGTATGTATGTATGTATGTGTTTAATTTTATATATATAATATATATATATATATATAATATATATATATATATATATATATATATATATATATATATATATAGCATGCTGTTACACTTCCCCATAAAAATATATATAAACTCCTATTTAACTTCACGAAAGCTCCACCTCCTAAATCATTCTGTGCAAGTGCGCCTCAGTGGCGTGGTTGGTTTGGTGTTTGCTTCTCACCTCGGTGGTCGCGGGTTCGATTCTCGGCCATTCCATTAAGAGTGAGAGATGTGTATTTCTGGTGATAGAAGTTCACTCCTGACGTGGTTCGGAAGTCACGTAAAGCCGTTGGTCCCGTTGCTGAATAACCACTGGTTCCATGCAACGTAAAAACACCATACTAACAAACAAACATTCTGTGCAACCAGCAAAAATAAGTAATGTCAGGTTAAACACACCCAGTAAAAAAAATACGTAAAAATTATTGCATGATATCTGAATAAACATTTCATTCCATTTTCGTCCAAAAACATTTGAATCCAAAGATGAAAAGATTCTTAGATCTGAATTTTTCAACGAAGAGTTCACGGTCGACAAGTATTACTGACCTTCGAGTAAGATTTATTGCAATTTTTCTCTCTCGTGAAAAACCGAATTTATGAAGTGGCCTCAGGATTTATGGCCCATAAATGCAAATTCCGTTATGGATGTGCATCGAAAAACACGTCCAATTCTTGGATTAGGAGAGAGAGAGAGAGAGAGAGAGAGAGAGAGAGAGAGAGAAGAGAGAGAGAGAGAGAGAGAGAGATCAGACCTGGATAAGAAATTACTTTTCTATTAAGAAACGTTTACATTGGTAACTGAATCCGTTTAAAGTATATTTTAATTAACTTCGACAGGAAAGAGTATAAAAAGTTATATAATTCTAACAATGACATTTAATTTTTCTTCGGTCAGTAACATAATGATTTCGAAATTGCATTGAATTCTAAATATCTTTAAGTGCTATGATTTCGGTTATTCGGAAAAAATATTGCTTCTAAAAATAGAAAGTATTATTATTAGAAGGTTTTTTAAATCAAATGGTGATGTAACTAAACAAGTAATACGATTATAATTACCAACAATTGCAGACAACTTTGAGTAGCTTGTCCATTAAATGTAAGACTTATATTGTTATATTTTCAGTGATTAAAGACGTCAGTCAGAAGGATATTAATTTCTATAGGTTCTAATGAATTTTTTATCCATTTATATATTTCATTGTCTCTTACTGCAGATTTATTGAGAATAAAATTGTCCTGATTCCCACTTGTGCAATTTGCTTGGAGAGAAACTCCCGTCACACATTACCTCAGGAATTATCATGACTTTATTGGTGATGAATAATTCCCACTCTTCTGCTTTCATTCTTCAGTGCAAATCAACTTGAATTAATTAAGTAATCATTTAATTATAAAAATGAAACAAAGCCTTGTAACTTATTAACGTAACTTCATTATGGATGATTTGTCTCTGTTAATAAAGAGAAAACCAGTGCAATTAACTGTGCGTGTAATTAGGTCATAATGATATTCACTTAATGAAATATATTTAATTATGTCATCGACCCCATTCGTTAGCAATTTCATTTAGAGTTTTAAAGCTGATACTTTTAGCTGTCAGCTTGTAAATTAGCCGTAATATTTACTGAAGAACATCTGACTCATATTTTGTCTGGCTTTCTGCAACTGAAGAACATTTGTCTCATATTTTGTCTGGCTTTTTCCAAGTGGACAGGTTTCAGACCCACCTGATTTGAAGTAATCGACCGTAAAGAATCACTTCAAATTTTTGCTTTGGTTCTCAGTTTTATCTTCTCTGCATTTTAGTTCGTTAGCAAAACGTCTCTAGATAGCTAAGCTGAAAGTAATCGTCTGATCCCTAGTTTGTAGTTTGGCTTTTTCAGCGGCCTGGGTGTTTATGAGTCTCTTCTTTCAATTTCAAGTGTCGTAAAGAAATCCCTAGATTCTAGGCAGAAGATACGTAAGATAGGCCTGGAGTTTAGTGCTGAATTTTATAGTGTTATTCTTGTGGCCCTTTAAAACCTGAACGATAGTTGATAGATAATTTCTCAGTAGCGTAGTGTTACAAGAGTAGATGTTAAAAGGAACTATGATAACTGCGGGAATATACTTTCAAACTGATCGTGAATCACTTTTGCTAAACCTGCGCCATAATCCTGTAGTAAGAAGGTTGTTTTTAAAAAAGCAAACATATGAAACAGGTTAGTACAATCCAGTTCTAAATCTATAAACTATGGAAGGGCTAAGATGAATTATCTATAAAGTTTAATTAAATTTATGAATTTAAATGCCTCATGGTTTTTTAAATTAAATTCTGGAACTGGGCCACGTTGACATTTAGTTATCAGACCACTGTTGGCATTTCTCAAAATTAATATTAATTTAAAGTGTAAGTTTGATGAAAACTGGAAAAATCCATTTGATGACATTCAACACATAAAACACAACAGCACAAATAAAAACGTATCTCGAGGTCCGATCTGTAGCACCTCATCCCAGGGATAGACATAGATCTTTTCCTTCATTTGTTATAAACAAGGCAGCCATACTCTTAAGATCCTGGGGGACTACTCGGACGCCTATGAAATCACCACCACTCTCGAGCATTCTTCTTCTGGCGTATTCGTATAAAACGCCAGGCTGCGCTTCCTCTGATATATAGGAAGGAGTAAATCTTAGAATTCTATAGGTTTTATTGCTCTTTCGTTTCTTCTTCCTCTAAATTTGTATACAGACAATAACACGCGCCATCCATATCTCCTCTTGTAGTGACTCATAATTCAAAAAGCAGTTATTCCATCGTTCTGAAATATATCTCTGTTCGATTCACGAAGGCTTCCAGAAGAGTTTAGGTTTTGGTTGTGTTTCCTAGGCATTGTATCTGTAGTACTTTTTCTTTTCCTTTAATGGTTAGTTTTTCAACACCTTACTAGGGAAGTTATATTCCTTAATTCATAAGTTAAGATGTATTATTTTATTTGAGATTTATATCTAAAACCTTTGACCAGTCCTTAAGTAAGTAATTTTTTTATTCTTTAAGCAAGTAATGCCTTTTATTCATACATTTGATGTCAAGTGTCTCATTCCATTTCATGTTAATCTTCTTTTGAATATTCTTACTGTTTTGTCTCTCGCAATAGTAAAATAGATAGCATTCCCACACTCTTTCATGCAAATTAGGAATATTTACTCATTAAATTCTGCCTTTTTCTATTTAAAGGAACAAATTTTAAAAGAATTCAAAAGGTAAACAGCCAACAGCAACGTTTAACTACTAATGATAAAAAGCTTTTGGGCCCTTTCGAAAACAACAATAACAAAATTAATTAGAGCAGTATTTTTTTATCTGCTACACAATAGACCCTATCCTGTTGATATTTACTGCAGCAGTACAAATGCAAAATCTTTTTTTGTTTTCAGTTCGTGTTATTGAACTGCAGCTGGAAATCTGACTTACATTGCAAATCAAACTTCATGATTTTTCAATAGAAATATTGCTATTGGCCGACCTTGTTTGTACAATTGTTTTAGACGAACATCAAATGCAGCTTTACAGATAGATAGAAATGCGCTTTTTGGAGCATATGTATATATTTTTGAAGTACATTACTGGCTTTCATGTGATTCAAGGTCTGTAGATTCGATTAGTTCATGGCTTTTACTAGTCCGAGTTTTAGGCAGATTTATAGTCTTCTATACAACGTCAATAAACTATCATATTTTATATACTTCTGCTTACAGTAAATAAAAAATACCATTTCATATTCCTCTAAATATAGCAAATAAACAATGCTACCTCTTTCATAGGCCGTATGAAGGAATAATCCAGAACCACATCCCCCCGACCGATGGCAGCAAGCAGATCAACATAGTCAGCTTCTACAGGAGTAAGAAGACGTGCAGCCTTATCATGAAGAATATTTCCGCACCGCCGCAGGATCCCTTGAAGAAGACGAACGACATCGGGATGACGTCGTTACGCCTCTCCAAGATGATCTCCTGTCACGCCAAGGAAGGTACAATATATAGCCATGCAAAAACTGCACTTGACGAAAGGATCCGCCGCTGCGACATCGTCGGGAACTTCGAAGTTATCGACCAAGCACCCGATATACGAAATCCTGAGGGTGATCAAAGCACAGGCTCTCACCCTGAGGACGACCTAGAAGCACGCCCTTCGAGAAGACCTCCTCCATCGCCGATGAGAATGAGGTTCCGCCCACGGAGAGGACAGCCAATCAGAAGACGTCCCCCTGATGACATCACATGCGACGCCACAAGCAGCGCCCAATGATAAATAGGGTACTAGACTCTTTAAGCCACCTGATTGTAATAAATAGTGCGAATCCCACCGAAGCAGCTCATTGCACACAGCGATCCCGTCCCGATGACGGCCGAAACTTGTAGACGTCTTTTAGAAATATTATTTGGGAAAAACTCTCTATCGCGAGAGTATATATAATATTCTAAGGGGTCCACAATAATAAAAAATTTTACGAGTCCGTGTATAATTTTTAAAACTCTTTACAAAAGCTTTCGAACCCTTCCCTGGGTTCGTGTTCAGTCCAACTGAAGATGAACCCAGGGAAGGGTTCGAAAGCTTTTGTAAAGAGTTTTTAAAAATTATTTACGGACTCGTAACATTTTTTTTTATTATGGACCCCTTAGAATATTATTATTATTATTATTATTATTATTATTATTATTATTATTATTATTATTATTATTATTATTAGCAAACTGACCCATCTACGATGGGTGATAAAATACGGGTGCAGAAGTGAAAAATTTATATGTACTATCTGTTCAGCAATATTAAATAAGGGCGATTTTTATACAGACCTACTACAGAACCTCTTTGTACACAATATTATCAGTTTGTCCACAACTTAATTTCAAGTTGGCAGAGTCAGTTGCTCTGCTCATCGCCACATACAGTTGGCCATGCGTGAACATGGGTGACGGCAGAAACACACCAACACGATCCAAAGTCTGGCCCTGCGACTTGTTTGCAGTGAATGAGAAGGCCAGGTTGATGGGAAACTGCCTGCGCCGTAACTGGAACGGAAACTGGTTGTCCGAAGGCATCAGAGGAATCCGGGGGATGAACAGACGTTTGCCGTGTGAGAGCCCGTGCTATCACTGCTTCGATGACGTGAGAGTTTAGCTCCATAACTGTTTACCTCGTTCCGTTGCAATGTCCATTGGCAGGATCGAAATTCCGAAACAACATTACTGGGCAGTACTTCTTCAACGTTATTTTGTGCACTGGCAGTCCCGATGGATTTAAAGGTTATTCAAAAAATCTTGCAGATATGATGATAATTTTCATCTTCTATTGTGTCCGAGCTGAAATATTTGTACAGAAATTATGTATGAAAATTCGTAAAGTAACTAAGTCTACAAGAATAACCAGCCTTGTTTCACGGCCAGAAACAGCTCCGTTTCAGGGAATCCCTTCTCACCTCCACCCCTTACAAAGGAGGGGGTAGGTTGGACGAAACCCCATTACAAACCATCTTAGGGGTCCCCACCATAACCCTGCCAAGTTTCGTGCCCATCTGACCAGCCGTTTGGCCGTGATTGAATGACAGACAGACAGACATTACGCCCATTATAGTATGATTATTATTATTATAAATTATTATTATTATTATTATTATTATTATTATTATTATTATTATTAAAAATCCTCATAGTAGCACGAGTCTTCAAATGGAGAAACAAATCCACAGTTATGTAAATGTACATATATTTCAGTTTAAAAACAGCAAAGATAGCTTTCGGGAATCTGTACGGTTCCCCCTTGATAAGGGGAACCGTACAGATTCCCCTTATCTTTGCTGTTTTTTAAACTGAAATATATGTACATTTACATAACTGTGGATTTGTTTCTCCATTATTATTATTGTTGTTGTTGTTGTTGTTGCTGCTGCTGTTGTTTTTTGTTGTTGTTGAAACTTCTGAAATTATAAGAAATGAGGAGGAACAATGGTTTTCATACCGAGAGCATCTTGCGATAAAAATGTTTATATGCGAATGAAACTCTACGGTCCATACCACCCATAGTTCACATACTCCTTACCGTTATGACAGGGTTAATTTTATTTTCCATAAATCACGGAGTGTAAATAGGTCGTCGCAATAACTCCATCGAGGTAGTAATTGTCTATCAATTTTCTTGATTCTTTTAATGGGTGTGGACATAGGAGTTAGTATTATAACGTTGACGAAGCAGCAAATTGAGAAAAGATTATCTTATTGTTTCTGTTCAGACACAGAAACTGAATACACACACACACACACACACACACACACACATATATATATATATATATATATATATATATATATTATATATATATATATATATATGTGTGTGTGTGTGTGTGTGTGTGTGTGTGTGTGTGTGTTTTACCCACACCTCTTTACCAGCTACTAGTACAACCCATAATCATTTTAAGGCAACCATTTCATATCCAACGATTTTTAAAATCAAATGCCAAAATCCTCCTCTTTTTGAGAGTCAAAAGATGACACAAAAATGGTAAAATAAAATTTCAATATTTTTACATGATATGCATCGCCTTACAAGAATCCCACCAATTTCAAACACTCGTTAAAATTGTGATGGTCATGAGAGACTTGACGAAGAGCGCCTCCTATCCAAAGTTTATGAAGATATAAAGATAACTTGGTGTAAGACATTCCTTCCTGCAAGGAAGGATGTGATCATCATCGTATATATATATGTATGTAGTTTATGTATGTATATATATATATATATATATATATATATATTATATATATATTCTGGACAGAGATACGATCTTGGCGTATGACAGGAGTCAGCTGATTCTGAAAACTGATGTTTCTTGTCATACCACAACTATCCACTCACTTGTGCATGTCAAGTCTTTAGAATGGTCCTCGTAATAATAATCAATAATGATAATAATATAATAATAATCAATAATAATAATAATAATAATAAAATAATAATAATAATAATAATAATAATAATAGAAAAGTAATTTTTTCAATATCCTCAAATTATTATTATATTATTATTATTATTATTATTATTATTATTATTATTATTATTATTATTATTATTATCTCCTTGCAAATGCGAATCCTCATTCCAGTTTCTATGCTCGAATTTTCCTCATCTATTCCTGTTTAGTATATTAATCTTATATATTTTTATTTTTTTCATTAATTTAGTTTTAAGTCTCGTATTTCATTCATTTTGTTTATTTTCTGCAACCTTTAGATGTTACCTCTCTGTCTTTTAAAGCCATTACTATTCCGGTCACTGGTCAATTGAACTTTAGATGTGAGTATGTCCCTGTCACCCTCCGCCTCCCCCACTCCTTCCTCAACCCCCTTTCACTCCCCCCCCCCCCCACCCCCAAACCCCCATTCTTCCACTCTAGGCTACTACACACATACACGTGTACCTCCTAAGGTTCGCCTGAACAGGCGAGACTGACCCGCATACCTGAACGTTTAGACGAAAAAATTGTATTGTGTCAGTGCAATAGAAGGCTTTGGATCACTGCGCAGGTAATAGACATACAGGTAAGATGCACCTGTACGTGAAAGGCCTAGGATTTTACAGGTTATTTACGATTTGTACCTTTTGTTATTGGCTTTCTATGAGCTTCTGTTTTCCTTGGATCTTATAACCTCCTGTCTATTAAATGACAGATATTTCGTCCCATTGTCTTCTTTAAATGGGACACATATTTCGTCCCACTGTCGTCATTCAAATGGTACAGATACTTCGTCCCACTGTCCTCTTTAAATGGGACACAAATTTCGTCTCACTGTCCTCATTCGAATTGAAAATGAGAGAAATCATGGACTGCTTATGCACATTCAGACGTCATAAGTAAATTTGGTAATCGCAGTTTTACTAACTATCATCTTGTGCTCACAATAATCATTGATATTGTTACAGGATTAATCAGGCAGTTTCACTTCGAATAAAGGTCCCGTGTTTAGATCAAACTGCAATTTAAAGGGACCATTGCTCTTTTGTATATTTCTGCCTAATTCTAGTGTTATACTCATTGCATTAATTGAATATGGCTACGATGCGATGGTAAGCTTGGAATCTCTCTCTCTCTCTCTCTCTCTCTCTCTCTCTCTCTCTCTCTCTCTCTCTCTCTCTCTCTCTCTCTCACTCACTCTCTCTCTCTCTCTCTATAAAAATATTATATATTTATATATATATATATATATATATATATGTGTGTGGTGTGTGTGTGTGTGTGTGTGTATTTATGTATGTATGCATGTATGTATGTATGTATGTAAGTGTGTAATTATATTTGTAGTTCGCACCTACGCCAGTTCTGTCATAAGATGCTTGCTTCACTCCAGATTCTTCTTTTTTTTGTGGGGGGGGGGGGGGGGGGGGGGGGGGGGGGGGGGGCAAATACAAAAAAGTTTAGCAATAATCTATTGTATGTCACCAAAAAAGTGTCAAAGTTCTGGACAAACGAAATCCTGTGAGAGACGCTCACTTTGTAACTTTCTTACCTTTTGAAAATAAAATTATTTAAAAAGTTATCTATTTGACGTCTTCTTTTAGACGTCTTCTGAAAAGTAAGACGTTTCCATTCTTATCAATTCGGTCCATCAAACGTTTCGGACACGATTCCTATTAAGGTTTCTTTTCAAAGAAAAAAGTTCATCCTTCCGTCGTAAGAGATGGTTTAAGTCATAATTTGATCAAGACTTCGACTATATGATTGAGAGTTGTCAGTCTCGATATAATCGTTCGTCATTCAAAGAGGGGGTTGGCTGTCGGGTGAATTATCCGTCATTTCCACAAGATAAATCTTCTATTCTGTCTTTCTTTGCTCTTTCAGGTTCTCTCAATTTCATGGCAAACGTTTTTAATCATGATGAAACTTCATTTTAGAGAAAGGATTATTCCATATTTCATTACTGTATAGAAATGTTTCATTGCATTTATCATGGAGTTGCCTTAAGCCTTTTGAGGGTGAAGTAGCTTTGATCTCTCTCTCTCTCTCTCTCTCTCTCTCTCGCTTCTTCTTGCGATATTCTTTAATGGATCAAATTACAAATAACGGTGGGGATTAACACCCATTGAAAAGAAAGGATCTTCTCTCTCTCTCTCTCAGTCATCCTCTTCTCTCTCCTCTTCTCCTCTCAGTCGTCTCCTTCTCTTTCTCATCTCTTGTCGTATTCTTTAATGACAATTACAGATAACGGTGGGTAAATACCCATGAAAAGAAAGGATCTCTCTCTCTCTCTCCCCCCCCCACTCCTAGATCTCTACATTTTCTCTTCTCTCTCTCTCTCTCGAAGAAGAAGAAGAAGAAGAAGAAGAAGAAGAAAAAGAAGAAGAAAAAGAAGAAGAAGAAGGAAGAAGAAGAAGAATAACACAAAAACAAGCCAAAGACATTTTAAATCTCTCCATACGAATATGAATTGAAAAGTCTGTCCAGGAGACGCATCTGGTATATTCAATTCCAGGTTGTCCTTTGCATAAGCTACGTAATATGACCAATTATATCTATAGTCTATACTATTCTACGAGGTAGCCTCTCTGAATACCATGACTGACTCACCTTTCAAAATTAATTAGAAACAGATGGGACACACTTTGCGCCCAACTGCTCAGAGTAACCAGCTTTTTGCATATAATAATGTTGGCTGATTACCCTTATTGCATATTTCACTTTGTACGAGGCTTTCCACGGCGTCCGGGTTTAATTGCATTCGTGTATTTAATCAGGGATTATATATTCGATTAGTAGAGCCATAGCCTATATGGAAAAATTCCGGGCCGATGGGAATTTCTGGGAATGATTACCAATGCAAATGAGGATTCCGGTAAACAATTTTCCTACGGTCTGTGAAAAACACAATTATTATATTTACTTAATAATAATAATAATAATAATAATAATGTCTTGTGGACAAGATTAAGAACCGATTTCTTTCCTATCAGAAACTATTACCATTTTCCCCTAAATAACCTTCATACCCTATTCTCTCTCTCTCTCTCTCTCTCTCTCTGCATATAATATATAGGATATATATATATATATATATATATATATTATTATATATATAATATAATATAATAATATATATAGATAATATATATTTGATATGTGGGTGTGGGTGTGGGTGTGTGTGTATATATATAATGTATAGGTTTGTTTATAATCATATATATATATATATATATATATATATATATATATATATATATATATATATATATATTTCTATATAGATTTTTTATGCTTTCTTATATTCCTGAGACCCAGCACCTTTTCGTGGGGAGTCTATTCTTATGTAAATTCAGAGCGAGAGTGAGAGAGAGAGAGAGTGTGTGTGTGTGTGTGTGTGCGAGTGAGTGGAAGGAGAAGAATTCCCTTCTATTAAGTTCTAGGCCACAGACGAAATCCAATTCCTCTTTTCAAACACACACACACACACACACAGATTGAAATATTTCATGATAGCACCTGTGGTTGTATTAAGCAAACATGCGTAATAGGTTCTACATATATGTAGGCATTTATAAAGTTTTCCTTTATAATCCATACCTTACAAATTTCTGGAACGTAAAGCTTGCTTCATGTCATAGATGTATTTTTCAGAATTACATTTAGTTTCTTTTCAGTAATCTTTAATATATCTTAGCATAATTTTAGCTTATGAATCAGCATCTTGAATACTCCATTTTCCAACGTTTGTCCGTAGTCCGTTATTTATTAATTTATTGATATATTAAACCTCTTCATGTTTCTGTTTAACGTTAAGAATAGGAGTGTCCATATAATCTTAAAAATCCGCTAAATTCGCATCTGTATCAATGTTTCTCTTTCTTTCAAGCAATATAACTTTTTGCTGAGCTTTTAACTCGACTTCGTCACATTAATAACGCTCTGTTTGCTTATCTGATTGGACATTAAAACGAAATAAAAAAAAAAGGACAAACAATTTGTTATTTCATTTTTAGCAACAACAAATTTGATCAACTTCTCCCCGTCAGTAAAATAGGTGACTATATTTATCAAGCGTTTATGACAGACAGTTCCCCCGCATTTGAATAATGAACTCGAGCCAAAAAAATAAAATAAAATAAATGAATTAATTAATTGTTTCATTTCGCTCCGTTAATGCTAATTTATCATGCGATATATATATATTTATATATATATATATATATATATATATATATATATACATACATATCAGCAGGGCCAGATTAAACGGCTAAGAAGAGAGGGAGTTGTTAGTACACAAAGAACCAAAACAGTGGCGTTTTGTTTGTGGCTCGAAGTTGGTTGAGACAAGATTTACCTAAATCAGGCTCGTGTCCCCTGGAGGAATTTCTCATTATTTCTTGTTTACCCTGATTTTTAAGAAGTCCTTTCATCTTAATGTCACTTACACTAGTCAGTAAAAACGAAAAAGAAAAAAAAGGAAGCACTGACTTCTTTTTGTGACTCGAATCCGGTTGAGACAATATTTGACCTAAATCAGGCTCGTGTCCTGGATAAGTCTCTTATTGATCCTTGTTTACGTGGTAATACAGAGATTCTTTTCGTTCTAATGCCACTTTCCTTTGTCTTGGGCCATCCAAGTACCTCGTTCATCCACCTTCGAAGGAGAAAGAACACCTGAATTGATGGCAGACGTCCTTACAAGGAAATTTAGCCATCCATTCCACACGATTAATTCAATTCTCTGCAGAGCGTACCAAATGCGTTGTTATATTCGAGAAACGTAAATTCATTCCGTCCTGTGCTAAATACAACAATCCCCCCTATAGTTTATTACAACGATTTACGACCGTTTCTCGGAAGTTTCGTGTTTATCAGACAAATGATGTTGAAAAGTTAATCGTCCGAGAGAAGCGATTAAGATACTTATTCAAGCGCGTCAACACAAGTTATAAAATCTCCTTCATACAATTACAGAATGTGTAACCCACGCAGGTACATTCCTATACACAAACACGCACACTTACACACACATACGCACACACACACACACACACATGAAAAGAAAGTAAATGACCTCAGTTTTTATATACAAAATATACAGGGCTAGCATAACAACTTTAGCAGTATAAGAGACGATGATTAGGCCTAGACTTAGGCCTATATCTTACTAGGCCTATGCTTAGCATGTAAACGAAACGTTAACATTATACCTATTAATATATGACGTAAACGACATGAATATTTATACATAATATACAAGGATTGCATAACAACTTTGGCAGAATAAGACACGGTGATCAGGACTAGGCCTTTATCTTGTACATAGGTCTAATTGCGAACATACGTTTCTTCTTACTAGGCCTATACCAAGCCTATAAGGAAAATCTAAGCCTTATGATTTTAACAATTACAATAGCAATATATTATGAATAGTATAGACTATATTCTAGAAACAACAAGTTATAGCTTACTGATGGCTTCATTGAACTTTTAACCAAACGTAATGGTTGCACACTAACAAGCAAAGTGATGATATAAATAATAACAATAACAATACATATGCTTTATAAGAACGCGTAATATCCGCTTTTATCCCACCTCACAAAATGCTAAGAAAGAGTTGTTTCAAAACACATAAAGATTATAATTGTTGCAAATCGTTCTCACTTAAAGTAACTTCCCAGAACAGTCGAGCAGGTAAGTGTCTCCTTCTGACGTGGACCCGTGTTTACCTGGTGCTTATCAAAGCTCTCTCTCTCTCTCTCTCTCTCTCTCTCTCTCTCTCTCTCTCTCTCTCTCAAAGTAGACCATAATAATAAGTTAGCAAAGAAAATTAGAAAACACAATATCGTAGATAAAGTAGGAAGATGGTTAAAAGAATTTTTACACAACAGAAAAACAGATAGTTATTGCAAACGATGAGAAATCGGATGAAACCAAGGTAATATCCGGTGTGCCACAAGGTACGGTGTTAGCTGCAATACTGTTTGTTATTATGATTGAAGACATAGACAGTAACGTTAAGGATTCGGTAGTGAGTAGTTTCGCTGATGACACAAGAATAAGTAGAGAAATTACTTGTGATGAAGATAGGAACGCTCTACAAAGAGACCTTAACAAAGTATATGATTGGGCAGAGGAAAATAGGATGGTATTTAACTCTGATAAATTTGAATCAATAAATTATGGAGACAGAGAAGGAAAGCTATATGCATATAGGGGACCTAATAATGAGACAATCACAAATAAGGAAGCAGTTAAAGACCTTGGTGTGATGATGAATAGGAACATGTTATGCAATGATCAAATAGCAATTCTTTTGGCAAAATGTAAAGCAAAAATGGGGAATGTTGTTACGGCACTTCAAAACAAGAAAAGCTGAACACATGATTATGCTTTATAAAACATATGTTCGTAGTCCACTTGAATATTGCAATATGATATGGTACCCACACTATCAAAAGGATATTGCACAAATGAGAGTGTTACAAAGGTCCATTACAGCTAGAATAGAAGAAGTTAAGGACCTTGACTACTGGGAAAGACTACAATCATTAAAATTATATAGTCTAGAAAGGAGAAGAGAACGCTACATGATAATTCAGGCATGGAAACAGATAGAAGGAATAACAGAAAATATCATGGAACTAAAAATATCAGAAAGAGCAAGCAGAGGTAGATTAATAGTGCCCAAAATAATACCAGGAAAAATAAGGAAAGCACACAGGACATTAATCCACTACGCACCCAGCATCGATAATGCAGCGTCTATTCAATGCGTTGCCAGCTCATCTGAGGAATATATCAGGAGTGAGCGTAGATGTGTTTAAGAATAAGCTCGACAAATATCTAAACTGCATCCCAGACCATCCAAGATTGGAAGATGCAAAATATACCGGAAGATGTACTAGCAACTCTCTGGTAGACATTAGAGGTGCCTCACACTGAGGGACCTGGGGCAACCCGAACGAACTGTAAGGTCTGTAAGGTAAGGTCTCTCTCTCTCTCTCTCTCTCTCTCTCTCTCTCTCTCTCTCTCCAATCTCTGGGTTCCCACGTCAGTCCCAAGGCTCTTCACAATAAGATAGGATTTAGTCAGAGAGAGAGAGAGAGAGAGAGAGAGAGAGAGAGAGAGAGAGAGAGAGAGAGAGAGAGAGAGAGAGAGAGAGAGAGAGAGAGATTCATAAACAGGACAGCTCGGCAAACACAAGGTAGTCGATTGTCGTTCCCGAATCTCGTCATCTGAGCCCTTCGAAAGTTCTTATTTTGACCAAATTCTGTGAATTCGTTTCACCACACTCTCTCTCTCTCTCTCCTCTCTCACACTTCCTTTTCTGTTTGTTATCAAACAAGATGGCAATTTAAACGCCAGTAAGGTTGTGGACACGTACGTTTATAAGCAAGATTATTTTGAATGGAAGCCTTACGTGAATTTAGATAGAATTTTGGATATAGGTCAGATATGGTAAAGTTAAACAGGTATATATACTTTTACAAACTCTCAGTCGTTAAAAAGACAAAATACCGCGTTTATCTCATCATCTCAATGAGATATTGCGACATGATACCGGGTTCATCTCATTGTCTTATGAAAACAAGTTTCTTTATTTGCCTAGCCTTCTCTACACTTTTATGCGGAATTTCCGCACGTCAGCAACTGATTCAATTCCTCAATAGCTCGAGGAATTCCAGCAAGGGTTTCCTGGCTACGAGATGTTGATTACACGTGCATAAGAATAACAAAAGTTTGCTCAGGAAAGTCAGTTGAAAAAAAATGGCTATTTATCAACCCCTGAAGAAAATTCTTAGGAAAGTCAGTGTAAAAAAAAAGGGGGGGAGGGGGCCATTTATCAACCCCAGAAAAGCTTTGTAAGAAAGGTTTTAGACCGTTGACTGAAACAAATGAAATAAAAACGTAATTACTGAATTCACGTAAGCTGCTGTAATCATACACAGTTAGTTTACTCTCTTTTAAGTTACGTGTTGCTGCTTAGGGAAATCTATTCTGTAACCTTGACAAAATGTTTTAAAAAGTTACAAGTGTATTTCACCTATTTTCAGTCCCGTCACTTTAATTACATTCAGTATATGATGCCTGGACAGCAAATCTCCAACACACGTTCCTCTCCTCACCTGTAGGGCGGTTGATAGGCTATAATTAGGCACCTTACCCCTCTAATGGCGTATCTGCTTCATGTTGATAATTGAGAGTCTCAGTAACTCTTGCGTTGCAGATCGTTCCATAAAACTTCGATGCTTCCAAGTTAGTATATCGTATCGTTGAATTATGTGTAATTAAACTACAAAAGCGCTAAATAAATCGAAATAAAGCTTATTTGCTTCAGCTGGCATTAGTCCCCTTTAGCTAAACTAAGCCTCTGTTTTTGGGATGAAATGATGTACCATCTAATAAGAAATAAAGATGTAACTAGCTCATTTTTTCAAATAAAAAACTATTAAAAATGCGAACCTTACACAGTCAGACAGCTGTCCCCATAATCAGACCAGCTGATTAGAGATCGATTAACGTTGGCAACAGCAAGTACCCGGAGTTCATTAGTGCTGTGATACCGCAGAGGACCTCTGATTAATGCTCTGAAGTGGTTAAGCACTGGTGGCTAATCTGGTTAGAGGACCAGCTGTTCCTTCGATGAAGTGCTTCTTGCTTGCCAGGGAGTTAGGGAGTCAATACATGGTATGGAGTTGGAGTAGCAGAGAGAGAGAGAGAGAGAGCTGAAGCTTCAGTATATTGTATTCTTCAGATCATTGGAGACTTGTTTCTTCGACTACAAAACGAAGATGTGTGTTAGAAAGAAAGAGAGAGAGAAGAAAATGAATAACGTTGAAATTTTAATATATTTCAGTCCTTATTTCACCGAAGACTTACTGTTTTTACTACAAAACGATGTATGTCATAGAGAGAGAGAGAGAGAGGTGAAACTTCAATATTTTTCTATTCTTCAGATCATTGAAGACTTGCTTTTTCGACTAAAAAAACGAAGATGTAGTGTAGAGAGAGAGAGAGAGAGAGAGCTGAAACTTTAATATATTTTATCCTCTGAGTCACTGAGACTTACTTCTTAGACTACAAAACGAAGATGATGTGATTTCAATATCTTGGGAAAAAATATATATATAAATGTATATATAGATATGTGTGTGTTTGCTTGTATGTGCGGGCTTGCGTGCATGAGCCCAAAAGAGACCCTTTTCCCCGGAAGCAGGACTGCGCAAGCAATGAAACCCTCATCAAAGAACAAAGGAAATAATAATTTCCGGGGCAGAGTCGAAATTAAATCGTAGATATCCCGTCGTAATCGCCACTCGAGGAATTATTTATACCCTCCATTACCCGCTTAATGTATTCTCCTTATTGCTGGCGGCAGGACGTCCAGGAATATTAAGAACAGTGGACTTTATTCTGACTGCTGAAGTCCTGTTCTAACAGTCGGTCTTGACGTATGAAGTCCTACCTGTGCAAGAACTTGCCAGTGTGATGATTGATAGCAGTGTACGATCAGAGAGTACCGTACGTATCACTCGTCCTTCATCTGGCGACCACCGCACGAGATAGAATCATCTAAATTTTGCAACTCTAGACAATTTAATGAAATGTAATGATTGATGTGTGTGGGTATATTCAAACTCAAAAAGCTTTACTCCGGACACAAGTGACCTTAGACAAACACACACACAAACATACATATAAAACCTGCAGACTCTAAAGGAACAAATTAAAAAAAATAAGTATGAAAAATGATCAGAGAGAGAGAGAGAGGTGACGCACTAGGATTATTTTATTATGGACAAGTCATAAATATGGAAAAAACTGTTTTGCCTTTAATGATTTTATAATTAAAACAGCGCACTTTTGAATAAATTTATATTACCTACATAATGTATTTGTGCATTTTGTCAATAAACTAATTAACTAACTAACTAGACGTCGATGACTTGAGGAATTGTTAGGATTCTGATAAAGCTCCCATGAGCCGAGAATATATATATATATATATAGATATATATATATATATATATATATATATATATATATATATAGTGTGTGTGTGTGTGTGTGTGTGTGTGTGTGTGTGTGTGCGGGCGTGTCTGTGTGTGTAGAGACAATCTAGAAAGAAAATGAAACATTGGAGTAGCAGCTGAGAGGCTTAGTTAAGGACGAGAAGTCGAAAGGCCTCGATATATATATATATATATATATATATATATATATATATATATATATATATATATATATACATATATATATATATATATATATATATATATATATATATATATATATATCGAGTGACGAGCTTGGGAATGCTGATGTGTCTTTTTACTGTATGTGTTGACCGTGCATGTCCTGTTACTACAGGCGACCGCAGAGGTGCCTTTGAAAACTAGCTGCAACCAGTTACCTGGGGCGTTGACGAAGGGTGTGAATTCACGTGTACGTGTACGAGCTATGTCCGTTCAGAATGGCATAGAGAGACTTACGGAGAGGTCTGTGCGAGAAAGGCAGAGGCTCGATGGCGTATGAAGATTCTGGGTTGGAGATGGGTAAGAGTTACTGTGCTTTAGCCAAAGATGTGGCTTACTGTTTTTTTTTTATTTTGTAAAGACGTTCTATTTCATTTAATCTTTCACTTTGTCTTTACAATTGTGTATGCTCATTAGTGTGTCCCTCCTGTCTTTTAATTAAACAAGCGGATCTAGTGAGGGGGGCTGTGGACTGTGTGGAGGAAACTGTATTTTGGAGAGGAGATAATTGGTGTTTGACTATTACTGATTAAGACTATTATTTACCGGGGGTTGTCTAAGTTATCTGAACTTGAGTTATCATTCCATTAATTATCCTGTAAGAATCTGAGTTATTCAACTGGTACTTTACTTTGAATAAACGTATATTTTTGTAGTTCCGACTCTGATTTGATGACCTAATGAAATGGAGGGAGGTTGTCGAGAGAGAGAGAGAGAGAGAGAGAGAGAGCTATTGCCAGAGTCGAGAGAGAGAGAGAGGGGGGCTATTGTCAGGGTCTGAGAGAGAGAGAGAAGAATGTGTTACCAGACTTAGTTTGCCTGCCGCTATGGCTAAACGCTTACCAAATGAAATACGAGACTCTGGTTTTGTAAGATATATATATATATATATATATATATATATATATATATATATATATATATATTCTCGGCTCATGGTAATTTTATCAGAATCCTAACAATTCCTTAAGTAATAGACGTTCTAGTTAGTTTAGTTAATTAGTTTATTGACAAAATGCACAAATACATTATGTAGGTAACATAAATTTATATAAAAGTACGGCTGTTTTAATTACAAAATCATGAAAGGCAAAGCATAGTTTTTTTCTTTTTTATGTTTTATCCATAATAAAATATTCCTAGTACGTCATATATATGTGTGTGTGTGAGTGTGTGTATTACCCTATACTGATTTACGAAATTCGCTCCGCTAACTACGTACTCGAGCTGAGGGTAAGAAGGACATAACGCAATCTTAAGCGCCGGTTTATGAAGCATTCCGTAGGAGCTGTTATTGTTCCCTGGAGCAGAAAATGACTTATTGGATGTAATCAAATGCGATCTGATAAGTTTTTGCTAAGTTTACCCGGGATTAGTGTTGTTGGCTAATGGAAATGTGGACCTTAAAATTTTCATTTTTTATTATCAAAGTTATTACTATTATTTTATATCGATTCTTTTTTTAGAATTTTTAGTATTTTTTATTTTATTACTTTTATTTAAAGATCATTTTAGTTTATTTATTTTTATTTATTTATTTATTTGATCATTTATTTTTTATTTATTTATTTATTATTTTTATTTATTATTTTGTATTTCTATTTATTTATTTTTATTTATATATTAATTTAAAATATTTATTTATTTATTAATTTTTCATATGTATTTATTTATTCATGTATTATTTTATTCATTTTTTATTTTTTTATTTATTTCATTATATTTACGTATTTATTTTCTATTTTTTCATATACATGTTTATTTATTAATTATTTATTTTTATATATTTTTTATTATTAATTAATTAATTTATTCATTTTTATATTATTTATTTATTAATTTTTATTCATTTATTAATTTATTTATTTTTATTCAATTATTTATTTCTATTTATTTATTCATTCATTCATTTATTTATTTTTTATTTAATAATTTATTTGTTTTAATATATATTTACTTATTCATTTATTTATTTTATATATTTATTATTTATTTATTTGTTCATTTCTTTATTTTTGCATATTTATTTATTATTTTTATTTATTATTTATTTTTTTATTTATTTTTTTATATTTATTTATTTATTTACTTTATAATTATTTTTATTTGTATTTATTTATTTGTTTATTTTATTTATAAACATGTATGTTTATATATTAATTAATTATTTTTTATTTATTTATTTATCTTTATTTAAATATTCTTATTTATTTATTCATTTATTTACTTATTTTTATTTATTTATTTATTTTATTTATTTATTTTTATTTATGTATTTTATGTTTTATTATTTTATTATTTTATTTACTATTTTATATTTTTTATTCATTTATTTATTTTTGTATTTAATTTATTTATTTATTTATTTTATCTATTTATTTATTTTTACTTATTTATATTCTTATTTTTATTTATTATTTTTATTTGCATTTTTTAATTTTAATTTACTTTGATATTATTTCATTGTTTTTACCTTTATTCTTTAAGTAAACCATCTTTTAAACATATTAAATTAAAACATTCATTTCTGCTCAGCTGCAGTAATATTATGTAGGTCTATTTCCACAATTATGACTTTCTCGTTGTTGCTTAAACTGCTAAACAACGCACCGAAGGTTGGAATGTCTAAAATAGGTAATTATGAAAGTGAATTTTAATTTTATTCAAAGATGCCAGATGCTGCAGTTAATCATTCGTTGTATAATCCGTAGGGTTTTTCAAGGGTTAATCTTTATTCTGACTATTCCTTAGCACTACTTAAACAGGCTAGTAGAATACCTATGGAACTCATTTTCACATGCAGTCAATATCAGTGTACATATTTAGATATCAATCTTTACAAATATACTATGATATCAAAGCTATTCTCTCTCTCTCTCTCTCTCTCTCTCTCTCCTGATACATTTCAATCTTTTCCCCTCTACTCTGGTGTCACATGGTATTGCGACATTAATGAGTGAGACTTTCTTCTCAATGTTGTCAATCAACGTCACGTCTGGTCTATTGATTATTGATACCACAGTCCCCGAGGATATTTGCTTGATCGTTTTCTATCACTAAGCTCCTCCCCATTTTTCAGTTGTCAAAGAGGGAAGGCGGTCTTTTTAACTATGTTGATATTTTAACATAGCTACATTATGGTGTCTGGTGCCACATAAATCAGGAAAATATAAGGAAATGTATAGATTTTTATTGATTTCCAAGAAATATTTTGGTATGTGACGTCATATCTGTAGTATGACATAAGTTTAGCAAATTTCAATTACAACTAGAATTAATATTAAGCAGAGATTTCTTTGAAGAATTACATTTACAATTACCTTAAGAATGTGTAATGAATAACATTTCAATTAAATTACAATTACTACAAGCCTGCCTTCATCACACAGCTGCCCAGGTGTAAAGGGGGCGTGGCCTAGGTAGGCAAGAGATGACGACAAGCCGATTTCCTTCGATCCAGATGCAACCACCTTTTGTATGACCAGCATGGGGCTGTGTAAGAGACTCTCCTGCCATGCCCAGGATGGGGCTATAAAGAACCAAGCCCGAACCAAACATCAGGAGACTTCTTGTACAGATATTCAGCAAAGCACATATAGAGGCTTCTGGGATATTGAGTGGGGATGACGCTACCTCTCTCTGTAGATACCTTGGTTCTTGGAGGACTGTAGGATTGGTCTGGAGGTATGTAAGGAAGGGCGGGGGCCCTGGGACTGTGAAAAGGTAGGAGGAGGCATAAAATCTTGTCCTAGCAGGTCGGTATAACCGCCATAATACATAGCTTAGAGCGGTGAGGTCGGGTGACTCCCGGCCAGACAGTAGGCAAGAACATCTTAACGTGGTTGAGGCTTTCCTTTGTGACGAATTGGTGCCTGTCAACCCGAGCTCCGTAAGGAATCTCATCCTCTCGAATGATGGATATCTGCGCACCAGTGTCATCGAAAGCTCGGACTTGGCGGGCAGGATAGCGAGCTCTAGGAGGTGCAACAAATATAGGGCCCTGCGCTGGAGGGTCTACTGGAGCTGAAGGATTGTCCGTCCCTGTCATTGCAATGGCAGTAACCGCAGCTGCTTTCTTGGGGCATCTCGACCAAGAAGCGGTGTGCCCATGCACTTTGCACGAGTCGCATAAACTCCCGCTGAAGTCGTTTTTGGGTCTGTTGATTCGGTTCCAGTGGCCGTTATTCTTATTATAAATATGTTGGGGAGTTCCATTCTGAGATGTTGCGGGAGTTTTCTGCTGATGGTTCGCTTTAGAGAGGACTGCTCCGTGGAGTGCCCTTGTTTACTGCAATGCAACATGTTTTTTTTCTATTTATCATGTCGAAGGCTTTCTTGTAACCAGTCCATGCCATGGTTAGGTTGGTTTTCCTTCTCTTACTATTCTTCATTGCCATTTTGTCTATCAGGAGCTGGTCTTTTGTGCCCATACACTTCCTTCTGCAGCCTTTCTGTGGGCGGGAGATGGTGTTTGTATCATCTAGGAGGTAGTTCTACCGCCTTTCACTGATGATACTTGTTATAAACTCCCACATTATTATTATTTTTTTGTTTTTTTTTTTTCTTGTTTTTTTTTTTTAGTTCTTTTTTTTTTTTTGCTCTATCACAGTCCTCCAATTCGACTGGGTGGTATTTATAGTGTGGGGTTCCGGGTTGCATCCTGCCTCCTTAGGAGTCCATCACTTTTCTTACTATGTGTGCCGTTTCTAGGATCACACTCTTCTGCATGAGTCCTGGAGCTACTTCAGCCTCTAGTTTTTCTAGATTCCTTTTCAGGGATCTTGGATCGTGCCTAGTGCTCCTATGATTATGGGTACGATTTCCACTGGCATATCCCATATTCTTCTTATTTCTATTTTCAGATCTTGATACTTATCCATTTTTTCCCTCTCTTTCTCTTCAACTCTGGTGTCCCATGGTATTGCGACATCAATGAGTGATACTTCCTTCTTGACTTTGTCAATCAACGTCACGTCTGGTCTGTTTGCACGTATCACCCTATCCGTTCTGATACCATAGTCCCAGAGGATCTTTGCTTGATCGTTTTCTATCACTCCTTCAGGTTGGTGCTCGTACCACTTATTACTGCAAGGTAGCTGATGTTTCTTGCACAGGCTCCAGTGGAGGGCTTTTGCCACTGAATCATGCCTCTTTTTGTACTGGTTCTGTGCAAGTGCCGGGCATTCGCTTGCTATGTGGTTTATGGTTTCGTTTTTCGTATTGCACTTCCTACATATGGGAGAGAAGTTATTCCTGTCTATCGTTCTTTGAACATATCTGGTTCTTAGGGCCTGATCTTGTGCCGCTGTTATCATCCCTTCAGTTTCCTTCTTTAGCTCTCCCCTCTGTAGCCATTGCCATGTGTCATCGCTGGCTAGTTCTTTAGTCTGTCTCATGTATTGTCCGTGCATTGGTTTGTTGTGCCAGTCCTCTGTTCTGTCTGTCTTTCTCCTGTCTCTGTATATTTCTGGGTCTTCGTCTACTTTTATTAGTCCTTCTTCCCATGCACTCTTTAGCCACTCGTCTTCACTGGTTTTCAGATATTGCCCCAGTGCTCTGTTTTCGATGTTGACGCAGTCCTCTATACTTAGTAGTCCTCTCCCTCTTCCTTTCGTGTTATGTATAGTCTGTCCGTATTTGCTCTTGGGTGTAGTGCTTTGTGTATTGTCATATGTTTCCTGGTTTTCTGATCTATGCTGCGGAGTTCTGCCTTCGTCCATTCCACTATTCCTGCGCTGTATCTGATTACTGGCACTGCCCATGTGTTTATGGCTTTTATCATATTTCCAGCATTGAGTTTTGACTTGAGTATCGCCTTGAGTCTCTGCATATATTCTTTCGTGATCGTGTCCTTCATCTCTTGGTGTTTTATATCCCCTCCTTCCATTATTCCCAGGTATTTGTATCCTGTCTCATCTATGTGTTTGATGTTGCTCCCATCTGGTAGCTTTATCCCTTCAGTTCTCGTTACTTTGCCTTTTTGTATGTTGACTAAGGCGCATTTTTCTATTCCAAACTCCATCCTGATGTCCCCAGATACAATCCTTACAGTCTGGATTAGGGTATCTATTTCCTTGATGCTCTTCCCATACAGCTTGATGTCGTCCATGAACATCAGATGGTTGATTCTGTTGCCTCTTTTCTTGAGTTGGTACCCGGCATCCATCTTCTGTAGTACTTTTGTCATGGGAATCATGGCTACTACGAAGAGTAGTGGGGACAGTGAGTCGCCCTGGAAGATCCCTCTCCTGATATTAACCTCTGCTAGTCTTATTCCAGAGCTTGTAAGTATTGTATTCCAGTTGCGCATTGCATT
Source organism: Macrobrachium nipponense (assembly GCF_015104395.2). Lineage (NCBI taxonomy): Eukaryota > Metazoa > Arthropoda > Malacostraca > Decapoda > Palaemonidae > Macrobrachium > Macrobrachium nipponense. Next base: position 11,282,649 of record NC_061102.1, read on the forward strand.
TTTGAGGAAGCTGATGGTGTTTTCCTCTGCCCCATATATTTTCAGGCATTCTATTAGCCATGTGTGTGGTATCATGTCGAAGGCTTTCTTATAGTCTATCCATGCCATGCTTAGGTTGGTTTTCCTTCTCCTACTGTTCTTCATTACCATTTTGTCTATCAGGAGCTGGTCTTTTGTGCCCCTACACTTCCTTCTGCAGCCTTTCTGTTGGTGGGGGATGGTGTTTGTCCCCTCTAGGTAGTTGTATAGCCTTTCACTGATGATACCTGTTAGTAACGTCCACATTATTGGTAGGCAGGTGATAGGCCTGTAGTTACTGGCTATATTTCCCTTACTCTTGTCTTTTTGTACTAAGGATGTTCTTCCTGTGGTCATCCATTTGGGTGCTTGGTGATTTGAGATACAATGCTGGAGTTGTTCTGCTATTCGTGGGTGTTAGGGCCCTTGAAGTTTTTGAGCCAGTATCCATGGACTTCATCGGGACCTGGGGCTTTCCAGTTTGGCATTTTCTTTAGTTGGTGTCTGACTGTGTCTGTCGTGATCTCTGTGAATCTTTGTTTTATTCTCCCTGTTTCTTCTTCCTTGACTTCCTGGAGCCATGTTGCATGTTTGTTGTGTGATACCGGATTGCTCCATATGTTTTCCCAGAGTCTCTTACTTGGTTCGGCTTCAGAAATTTCTGGGTGGTTGTCTTCCCCTCTTAGTTGGCTGTATAGTCTTTTCTGGTTGGTTCCGAATAGTTTGTTCTGTTGGTATCCCTTATTCCTGTTCATGTACCGTTGGATCTTATGTGCTTTGGCCTTAAGCCTCTGTTTTACATCTTCTATTGTGTTGTTTAGTCCCCTCTCTTGTACTTTGTATTTCTCGTTGAGTTCCTCCCTTGTTTTCTTGCTTCTTAGCCTTTTTTCTGCCATCTCTTTCAGTTTACTCAAGTCAGATCTCATCACTATGATTTGCTTTTCCAGGCGCCTTTTCCAAGGAGGTTGCTGTTTTGGTTTCTGTTGGGTTGGTTGTGCTGGTGGTGTTGGAGTTCGAATCCCCATCAGTTCTGCTACTAATCTTGCTCCTGCATATGTCAAGTTATTTGTTTCTGTGATACTGGTGGTGTGTATTATGCCCATTATTTCATTGACCTCACTTGTTTTCTCCCTTAATTTCTTGGTGTTGTAGGCTTTCATGGAGGGGATCTTTGTTCTCTCTGTATCTGGCTCCATCCATTGTCTAATCTTTTCTACCCATTCCGTCCTCTCTGTTACTTCGTCGGTGTTTCTTCGTGTGTCGTTGTTTGATACCTCATCCTCCCTGTCGTCTTCTGTGGCATCGTCTCTCAGTTCGTCCTCGTGTAATTCGTTGTCGTGTGACATTTCCCTTTCCAGTTCTTCTCTTTCTGTTGGGGAGAGCCAGTTCTTTTTCTTTATGTTCCTTACTTGGTCTGCCAGCCTCTGCTCTGTTTGGGGGGTGTTATTCCTCTCATTCCAGATGTTGACCAATCTTCTTCTATATCCTCTCTCCGTCGGGTTGCTTCTGATGTAGCATCTCCATATTTCCTTATTTTCTTCTCTTGTCCATTTCTTCCTTTTTGCCTCTGTAGCTCCAATCTCAGGCTGTTGATTACTGTCGTTGTGGTGATCAGTTGCTGGATGACGACCTCCAAGTACTGACCGTCTTCCCCTTCATTATTATTATTATTATTATTATTATTATTATTATTATTATTATTCATTTCATTTTTATTTTTACTATTCTCTATATATAAAAAATATATATAGATATATATATATATATATATTATATATATATATATATATATATATATATATATATATATATATATATATATATATAATATATATATATATATATATAGACAGATAGATAGATAGATCGATAGATAAAATTACTTTATTTTTTATTTTTGTTATTTTTCTTTCCAAAATTACTACTATATATTTTACGATTTTTATTTTTATTATTATTATCATTATTATTATTTTGCATTTGTATTATTATTATTATTTTTATTTTTATTTTATTATTTTATTTTTATTTTTATATTTGAATTAGTATTTTCATTCTTATTATATTATTTCATTATTTTATCATTATTATTTTAGGGGATGGAGTTTCAGACTTATTTTTAGGGGATGGAGTTTCAGACTTATTTTTAGGGGATGGAGTTTCAGACTTATTTTTAGGGGATGGAGTTTCTGACTTATTTTTAGGGGATGGAGTTTCAGACTTATTTTTAGGGGATGTTGTTTCAGACTTATTTGTAGGGGATGGAGTTTCAGACTTATTTAGGGGATGGAGTTTCAGACTTATTTTTAGGGGATGGAGTTTTGTTTCTTATTTTTAGGGGATGATTTCTGACTTATTTTTTAGGGGATGGAGTTTCAGACTTATCTTTAGGGGATGGAGTTTTTCAGACTTTTTAGGGATGGAGTTTCTGACTTATTTTAGGGGAGGAGCTTTCAGACTTATTTTAGGGGATTGTTTCAGACTTATTTTTAGGGGATGTTGTTTCGACTTTTTTAGGGGATGGATTTCAGACTTCTTTTTTAGTGATGGAGTTTCAGACTTATTTTTTATGGGGATGGAGTTTCAGACTTATTTTTAGGGATGAGTTTCAGTCTTATTTTTAGGGGATGGAGTTTCAGACTTATTTTTAGGGGATGGAGTTTCAGACTTATTTTTAGGGGATGGAGTTTCAGACTTATTTTTAGATGGATTTTTGGGGTGTTTCAGACTTATTTTTAGGGGATGTTGTTTCAGACTTATTTTTAGGGGATGGAGTTTCTGACTTATTTTTAGGGGATGGAGTTTCAGACTTATTTTTAGGGGATGTTGTTTCAGACTTATTTTTAGGGGATGTTGTTTCAGACTTATTTTTAGGGATGGAGTTTCAGACTTATTTTTAGGGGATGGAGTATCAGACTTATTTTTAGGGGATGTTGTTTCAGACTTATTTTTAGGGGATGAAGTTTCAGACTTATTTTTAGGGGATAGAGTTTCAGACTTATTTTTAGGGGATGGAGTTTCAGACTTATTTTTAGGGGATGGAGTTTCAGACTTATTTTTAGGGGATGTTGTTTCAGACTTATTTTTAGGGGATGGAGTTTCATACTTATTTTTAGGGGATGGGGTTTCAGACTTATTTTTAGGGGATGTTGTTTCAGACTTATTTTTAGGGATGGAGTTTCAGACTTATTTGTAGGGGATGTTGTTTCAGGCTTATTTGTAGGGGATGGAGTTTCAGACTTACTTTTAGGGGATGGAGTTTCAGACTTATTTGTAGGGGACGGAGTTTCAGACTTATTTTTAGGGGATGGAGTTTCAGACTTATTTTTAGGGTATGGAGTTTCAGACTTATTTGTAGGGGATGGAGTTTCAAACTAAAGTTTTAGGATGATGGAGTATCAGACTTATTTTTAAAGGGATTGAGTTATTTCTGGATGGTTTCTCGGTGGATTTTTCAATAAAAGACTAATTTCAAATATTGGTCAAGATAAAACGTATATACAGAATGAAGACAAACAATTACAATTACAATTAAAGGAGTCAGAATATTTATTTATATAGTAATCATATTTCCTATTTTACTCAAAGTTTCTGGTACGTGACATTCTACTCAGGTATATTCCTAATAGATTTATTTTTCTTCCAGCTGTGCATAGTTTGAGTCAAAAAAAAAAAGTTTCTTTCCTGAAAGCCACATATTTTTCCACACAGGACATTTTTTGCTTCATAATCGCTAATTGGCTGTTTTTCCTCGTGATATCATACCACTTTTGCCTAATCATTTTCAGGGAAATGTCATTAACTCATCTTTGTTTTTCATATTTAGCAACGCTCAAAAATAGCATTTTAAATTAGCTTCAATCCACAATGGAATCTTATAAATGCAGCAAAAGCGAATAAATTAATGATTCTCAGTTCAGCCCATTTGCAAACTTCTTTGGGAAAAAGTTTAATGCTATAAACAAAAATAGACATTATAATGACGTTCAGATAAGCAAGCAGGAAGATGAGAGAGAGAGAGAGAGAGAGAGAGAGAGAGAGAGAGAGAGAGAGAGGGAGAGAGAGGGAGAGAGAGAGATCGTGGGCCTTAATCCATATTTTTTTCTATAAAGATTATTTTCAAATTTCCTTGAGAACGAATGGGGCTAATGAGTGTTTATTTTGGTACCTTCTCAAATTCTAGGTAAATATCGTTAGTCATCCTCAAGATATGCAAAGAATCCACAATTTTTCTCATAAATATTTTTTAAAATGCATTTCAATGGTAAAGGTGTTTATGAAATATCTGCAGTGGGGAATTGATCCCTAAAATGAAAATTACAAAAAAAAAAGCATTTGACCCACATGGTCCCGGAGCTTACATATTAGCCTAGACATACCTGGTGCTATTTCTCTCGTTCCATGGGACTTGGCTTATTACACATTCCATTTAAAAGTAGTGGAAGTCATAGCAGTTGGAAAAGCAGTACTTGCAGTAGGACTGGCTTAGGCTAACGCCTCTTCTTTGTAGTAATAAAACTGATGTAAGAACTTTGGAGTCTTCAAGGGATCATTTGAAGGAAGGAAGATCCTGGTCGCCTTCTCCGGTGGAATTACCTGTCTCGTCCCCCGTCATAACTTCTTTTAACATCTCCCGGGATGCATTTTGGAAGGGCCAATTTCTTCTTCTTCTTCTTCTTCTTCTTCTTCTTCTTCTTCTTCTTCTTCTTCAAAAACTAGGTCCAGTGCGACGTTGGTGTGGAATAAGTTGATGAAGGCGTTTTGCCCTCTGTCCTAACATTTTCGTTTTTAATTTATTCTTTAACAAACTTCAGACATACCTCAAGAAACAGAAAAGCTGTAGAAAGAACGAAAATATATTATAATTACTTTTCAGGTCGCAATAAGAAGCATAAATAAACCACTTAGACCCAAAGCCAAATGCGTGAGCCTTTCAGAGTGGCCGGAATTAACAGCATATTTCAATCGCTTCCGTTTTGCATCAAATTGACGAATGCACCGTCTCTTGTCTCCATTAGCGAGTCATTTTTTTTATCAATTAATATTAATGGATTCTGTGATAAATGCTGTTTCCCCCCGTTGCGAGTTAAAATAGAGAAGGCATTCGATACAGAGATGCAAGATAAACTATAAGCCAATTATAATTCGAAGCTGCTAACCTCGCGAGAATGATTTTATTGATAACAGTAAAATGTTAAACTACTAAGTAACGAAACGTGTAAATGATGAAAAGACATTATCACTCAAAAGTGGAGGAGTTGAGATTCAGAGAGAGAGAGTGACCATCACCACTTATGTGACGATTTGGGGCAGATTTTTGTCGACATTTTTGAAGTCTGAGCGTGTAAAGATCATTTGCATCTCTTAATAGCCTTAAGCAGAGTGCCATTTCGAATTCCCCCTTTTTTGATGACCTATGTGAGACAGTCTGTAGCGTCTTTCCCTCTCATTCGAGAATCCTTAGTTCGATCCCTGCGTAAGGTAGAAATTTACCTCCACAACACTCGTCTCAGCGTGTTGATTACATCCTTCAACTTCCTCTTTAGTCGTTCATTCAGAGAACATAAAACACATAAAGGTGACTCCCACACTCACTCAGTGAAACTCAAGGCTGGCGCCATCTCTTGGGAAATCAGGGAACTAGATTAAGCCTGCTTAAGAACGACGCATCTCTGCTTCCTTCCCACCTGGGGAGAAGCCAAAAGGTATTCTTGTCTGTGATTAAGTTTCTGTCATGTCGTGAATTTCTCCATTTCTCTTCTCTACGACCCGTAAGTTAATGCGTGTATGGTTCCTTTAATGGTCATGTTTCACTTTAGGACTAGATTAGAATGATTATCATTAGGTTTTTGTTCAATGAAGCACAACATGCAATGCTCAGCGCTAGGTTTATTCGACGACAATAACCATAATTGTTAAGCGCTGCTTTTACTGTTTTGTGATCGTTAATAGTAAATCATATACGTATAATCTTGAAGCATACGCAGAATAGTCTTTTCGATTCTTTATTTATTGAATAAAATCAAGAATAAGCAAAGGAAAGACTCAGAAATGTCCCATATTCCCGCTGCTGATAAAGGTCGGACAACCAGCAGTTCCATCGCCGTCCAACAATTATGAAAACAAACTCGCTTATTTGACTTCCCCGTCTCCACTTCCACTTCCATTTCCGATTCTCCCGCTCCAGATAAATCTGAAAGTCCTCGTTCAAACAAACAGGATGCAAGAACCCCCTGTTCACGGATAATGCCCGAGTTTAGTTCCCCGTTCCCACGTCGATCCCAGAAGAGCAAAAGCTTATCCGCCGGGTTTTCAAAGTTCACTCCAGTTGGACGTCGGCTGTCATGTTTGTTCAAGCGTTGTAACGGCTCTCCCTCCCGCTTCCCTTTAGCGAGAGGGGGAGAGGGACTTTGATTCCCACTTTTTCCCTGTTCTCTCTTCCCCTCTCATCCTCTTTCTCTCTCCTTCTCTCTTTCTTTTTTAATGTCATGCGGCTTGAATTTATCTTTTCGTCTTATTCCCATCTTTGCATTAGCTTAGCTAAGCTAAGATAGAATCATTTACAAAAAAAAAGCTCATTTAGCTGCCGTAAGCGTAGAATTCCAGACGCCATTTCTGTCAAGTAAAATGAATATTTTTGTAAGCATTTCAGTTCCTTTGTTTGTGAGTGTGTGCGTTTGTGTATGTGTGATATGATACCAAACCTTCGTAAATATTTTTGACTTTTCTCTTTCTAAATCTCTATAGAATCTTTTCCTTATCCGTCAGCCTTTGGCACCAATTTAAACTAATGTTCCTTGTCATCAAAATATAACTTACAAAGAATAATACATCTTCATCCCTCGTCGTAAAGTACAAACATTTCGGTATCGTGACAAAGACTCATATCTTTACTAGATGACTGAAGGTAAACATGTACAATGTTGAAAAGCAGATTAATAATTACATGATTCCCACCTCGCGTGAAATGTCACGTATTATTGCATGTGTTAGCACAGTTGCACAGTTGCGAGTTCTTTGCAGACTCCAGTGGTCCATTAGATAATAATTTAGCGGGGAAATATAGTTTCAAATCGAAACAAAAGGTTGATAATATGACAATCGATGGAAATATCAAACGCTGTCAAACATATCACTTACTACCCAAACCTGGACTGTCTATAATTCAAATCTTCTTCTTCTTCTTCTTCTTCTTCTTTCTTCTTCTTCTTCTTCTTCTTCTTCTTCACAGTTTTATCCCTATTCAGGGTCGCCGTTTTGAATGAGTCTCTTCCATCTACCTCTGTCCTGTGTCATTTCCTCCCGTACTCCCTTCTCCCTCATATCATCTCTAATGCAATCTCTCCTCCACCTGGTCTTAGGTTTCCTCTCCTTCGTGTTCCATCCACCTCCACGTCCATCAATTCTCTTGCTATGTGTTACTCTTCTCTTCTCATCAGGTGGCCATACCATCTTAACCTTGCATCTTGCACTTTCTTTGATGCTTCAGTGACCTTTACTGTACCACAAATATGTTCATTTCTGACCCTTTCCTATTTGGTTACTCCACTCATCCATCTAAGCATCCTCGTCTCGGTTACGTCC
>NC_061102.1:11295250-11305250 GCF_015104395.2 Macrobrachium nipponense
CTTGGATGAACAAGGCAAACATTTCTGTTTTGATTATTCTCTATGATTCAGTTTACGTAGTCTTACCAACAGTACGACTGAGGATTGAAAAGGAGGAGGCTATTCTATCCCAACCAAATCTTACACATTTTTGTCGAGCACTGATTCATTTTTATAACATCAGGTTACTATTCTGTGAACGAGTTCTCAAAAAATCTCTTGCCGTACTCTATATGTTCAGCTTCGGCAATGTCTCTATACTTCAATATCTCATCTATATTAATTCTTCCTCCTATCTAGCATAATCTGTTTCACAAAATCTTGATACGTCAACTTTCTCTTGTGCTCTAAAACCAAGATTATTCTTCACAATCAGTCTTGATTCTCTGCTACCAAATTCTAAACTCTTTATCTGCACAAAGGAAAACTATAAAAAATCTCTCTCTCTCTCTCTCTCTCTCCTCTCTCTCTCTCTCTCTCTCTCTCTCTCTCTCTCTCCTAATCAGTCTCGGTTCTCTGCTACCAAATTCTTAATTCTTCATCTGCATGAACATGAAGATTTAAAGCAGAAGCAGCTCTCTCTCTCTCTCTCTCTCTCTCTCTCTCTCTCTCTCTCTCTCACACACACACACACACACAGTCTAATGTATGGTAGTCAGTGGGTAACTTTTACACCACGAATCCTACAAGAATGTATATATATATATATATATAATATATATATATATATATATATATATATATATTATATATATATGTATATATATAATATATATATATATATATATATATATATATACTATATTTATATATATATATATATATATGTGTGTGTGTGTATATATGTATGTATGTATGTATGTATGTATATATATATATATATATATATATATAGAGAGAGAGAGAGAGAGAGAGAGAGAGAGAGAGAGAGAGAGAGAGAGAGAGATTTAAGCATCAAATAACTATAAAAACAATCATCATCGTCATTATCATTGTAATACTGATCAACGTCATCACAAAACTGACTGAAATGATTATTTCGTTAATTAGAGCGGATTATTCTGCTTAATCTATTTTGCGCATCAAATGTTCAGTGGGATTCATCAAATGGATTTTAATGTGATGATTTGAGCTTTTAATTTCCGTCAGACACATCATTGTATTTTCTTTTTTCTTTTTTGGTCGATCGCATTATTTAGAACATAAATACCTAAATATTTTGTTAAATGAATTGTGACGGGGTATTTATTAGCTTGTGTATCTATCTGTCTATCTATATTTCTGTTTATATATTTATTTATATGTTTGTCTATTTATTTGCTTCTTTGGGTAAACATTCATCCGAGCACTTTATTCAACAGAGCAGCCTTATGCTGGGTGCTCTTATGAATCTTCAACTGTGAAGTGTTATTTATTTATTCATTTATTTATTTATTTATTTATTTATTTGTTTATTTAATCATCTATCTATATATTCATGTGAATAAAGTCGTCAGGACAATTATCAACAAAACATCTTACGATGGGTACTTTTATTAATGAATATTCAAACAGATACTACGACAACATTTAATCTTATGAATGAATTTTCAAGCAGATACTACGACAACATTTACAAACGTGACTCCTGATAGCGTAACTTAAAAAAAGAGGCCTCGTCTTTCGTAGCACAGGCCTCAACCACACATGAAAAAAACCTCAGTAACCGCCAGAATATAAAAAAAATTGATCATTTGCATAATCCGCGAGAGTAATGGTATCATCAAGAGACTAACGGCGTGGAAATTAATCTTTTACATTCGTCATTTTTCATTGTTGTGTGACGCTGCTTCGTTGATGCCGTATTTTGGGCTGCCATATTTACATAACAATGGGGATTTTACAGGGCTTTACGCCTCGTCTGAATGCCTGATATATCGACAGTTTTCAAACAGTAACTGGGTTCAGAGAATGAGAGACTTATCGTCAGTGAGACTAAATGTTCGTTTTATGCTTTTCTGCTCCGATGAATTTGACAGACTATAATTTCTATTCACCTTGCAATCACTTGTCTAATTTATCTGTTTTGTATGTGTTAGCTTGTATGTATAATTGTTTTGTTATAGATTTGCTTATTGGAATTAAATTTTTATATATATTTCATCTGAAATTTTAAATTCATTCGGAGTAGTAAGATGTCCGCTCCCGCCTACTCCCATCATGCTCCACCATTCATTGTCTTGTCTGTTGAAAGAACTATAAATATCAACACTCATCTCCTTCCTATTTTCCCATATTTTTTTCGCCATGTAAAAAATCACACATTTCATTACTTATTACTTTTGTGTATCCCACATATCCCCATTATCAAATTCAAATCAACTAGCACATTAAAATAATCATTATTACAGGGATTAGCCTTCAATCACCCTGCCAATCCTTTACGCTCTCGTTAGCGGACCTTGCTCAAATCGAGCTATAAACTTTGTCATTCAAACAGTGACGGGTAATTGGAAAAAATCCTAATGATCCCTATACTCTTCGAAAGCTTCCTACTTTACTTTTTTTTTTTCAACCGCTACTGCTGTGCTACTTCTGCTCCTGCTACCGCTACTGGACCAATCACTTCACTTATTATCAATTTATCATCGCCGTAATGTAGTCATGTATGGTTTTCTGTAAAAGAAAATTATTGAGAAGGTTGTTTGTCTGTCCGCCCTCAGGTCTTAAAAACTGCTGAGGCTAGAGGGCTGCAAATTGGTATGTTGATCATCCACCCCACTCCAATCATAAAACGTACCAAATTGCAGCCTTCTAGCCACAGCAGTTTTCATCTTATTTATGGTTAAAGTTAGCCGTGATCGTGCTTCTGGCAACGCAACAACACAGGCCACCACGGCGGCTGAGAGTTTCATGAACCGCGGCTCTTGCATTATACCGAGACCACCGAAAGAAAGATCTGTTTGCGGTGCCCTTGATTATACCCTGTGAAGAAAACTCGACTGCGCCGAAGAAACTTCTGCGCATTTTTAAGTTGTTTTGTTTGAGCAGAGATAACTCACAAAGGACAGGTCACCTGCTTACTTTCCAAACGATTCTAAATAGCATAGATCCTCGTTTAAATGTTCCTCTGATCTCGTAAGTGAGTCATCTCCTTGAGTGTTCTCCATAATCCAAATATTATCTCTTTGATGATTGAATTGCTCTCAGAAATTTAATTATTAACAAGTCATCTATAAGAGGATATAGAATGATTATGTCAACCCTTTGTAATTTGTGTCTTGTCCATATGTTTACATGTTTGTATATATTAACCATATACGGAGCAATGACTGCTATAATTAGTTACTGGGAAAACTAGATTCTATAATTGACTATAATGAATTACTGGGAGAAACAGATTCTAGAACATTTATTCACAAGCAGATTAATATTGATTGCTTTTAGACCACGAAAACATTTCAGATAACGATTAAGACGTTCTAATTGTTATTTATACTCACCTTAATCTATGTAGATGCTTTTATCGTTATTTATACGTAGTTTTTTTATAGGAAATCACAAACCACAACAGGTTTTCGTAGGAAATCACAAACCACAAACAGGTTTTCACAGGAAATCACAAACCACAGACAGGTTTTCGTAGGAAATCACAAAACACAAACAGGTTTTCATAGGAAATCACAAAACACAAACAGATTTTCATAGGAAATCACAAAAAAAAAAAAACATTCTTATAGTGAATCACAAAACACAAACAGGTTTTCGTAGGAAATCACAACACGAACATATTTTCATAGGAAATCACAAAAATATTTTCATAGGACAGGTTTTCATAGGAAATCACAAACCACAAACAGATTTTCATAGGAAATCACAAACCACAAGCAGAGAGAGAGACTGCAAGAAAAACTAAAGAGACGCAGGACATCCACACAGAAAGTGGATCACGAAACCAACTGCATTTCTGCTTGCAGTGATCAACTGCTTTCATCAATCCTGTTTGATTGCTTGCTATCAAACACGCACACGCCCATACGTTTAAAAAAAGAGAGAGAGAAAAGAAAAAGAGCCTGTCAGTTTCAATCATGGAAAATATTAATGGGGGGGATCCATCACATTCATTGTTTTTGCTCACTTCGTGAACAAGGTTCGAAGTGGCTGGATTTGAGTCGAGGGGTAAAAATGCTGATGGAGCAGTTATCGGGTGAAATATGGACCTTTGAGTGGCAGGGAATATATATATATATAATATGTATATATTCCCCTCCCCCTGCTGATTTATAATTCACGGAGGCGTCTGCGTTTGCTAGAGAGAGAGAGAGAGACAGACAGACAGACAGACAGACAGAGGTTGCTAACACTTTAAGTCACTGAAGAGCATTTGATTACTGACAGTGAAAACAATTATATATATATATATATATATATATATATATATATATATATATATATATATATACACATATATATATATACGTATATATATAATATATATATATATATATATATATATATATATATATATCATATTATATATATATATATATATATATATATATATATATATATATATATATATATATATATATATAGGATTTCTACATTTGTTCCTTATTTGGTTTCAAGGCTTTCTAGTGACAAGCGCGTCTCGAAAGTGTAAGACAATCGAGAAATTGATATGTTATTGTAGGTATTACAAATGCACATCTGTATACTTACAAGCATATGTGTATATCCACGGTGCGTGCATGTGTGTGTGTGTGAGTTATGTTGATTTATGTCAGCATGTGTATATATGCATATATGTAAAGTTGTAGTATGTCTCATATAAGAAGACCAGTCAAGATATACCAGAATTCTCCTAAGGGTACTTCTCCATAATCAACCACACAAATCATACCCTATATATTCATTAAAATAAATACACGATCTGGATAACGTATCCTCAATATGAACATACTGGAAGGTAAAAGATACTTACTGGTTATTGAAGATTCATTCGCATAACTTGTCCTTTCTTTATTTCAAAGGAAAGAGGGCTTATAAGTGACTGCTATCAATTGTGTTAGGGAGTTTGGCTTTCCTAGACTTATAATTAGTTCCGGTAAGATATTATATCCTGAATCATTATTATGTACGTAAATTCATTCTGGTAATTTGTCAGTTCTTGTTAATGCATTCAAAGTTTTGGCATTAATTGTGTCTTAAAATCACAATGTGATATCTTGCATGAAGTTATATTTGTGTGGGAATATATATCTTGAAATAATTGCTTACATCTGTTGAAATTATGTTTACATGTTACGTAATTTTTTTAAAATTAATTAATCTACCGAACATCCCAATACCCTAGATATCGTCTGCATAACAGAGAGAGAGAGAGAGAGAGAGAGAGAGAGAGAGAGAGAGAGAGAGAGAGAGAGAGAGAGAGAATTTTATCCTTGGACACGAGCTAGAAATGTAACAGGGATAGAAACAGACAGAAAATAACCGAAAGTAGCTATTCCGCCATTTGAGACGAGCACGAACCATAACAGAGAGAGAAGAGAGAGAGAGAGAGAGAGAGAGAGAGAAATTTCCTACAATTAGGTCGCAAAGCCCTTCCTGTTTTATTATGATGTTACGAGCTTATCGCAGTATCATAAACGTTCAAGTGACATTTCAGTTCCGGTTTCAGGAAAAGGTTAACGAGGAACGCTCGGAATGTCAGTGGTGGCCTGGTCTGGTATTTGTTAATTAAATCTCTCTCTCTCTCTCTCTCTCTCTCTCTCTCTCTCTTCTCTGTTTTGCTTATTGTTCCAGTCAAGGGGTAGAATTGCTATTTTTGGTTATACACTCTCTCTCTCTCTCTCTCTCTCTCTCTCTTTCTGCATGTGTATGTGTGTGTGTGTGTATGTGTGTGTGTGCAAGGTAAGGTCTTTGTGTTTGTGTGTGTGTTTGTTTGTTTATCTATTTTTATCTATATCTCTATTTTGCTACTTTTTCCAGTCAAAGGGTAAAGTTGCTGTTTTTGGTTATACTCTCTCTCTCTCTCTCTCTCTCTCTCTCTCTCTCTCTCTCTCTCTCTCTCTCTCTCACCTGCTCTTGATCTTTAGGTAGGTTAAATTCTCAGCAGGTCATAAACAGTAAAGATTTATTTTGCATCAGACGTTTAAACATATAAATTATTTTTTGCTTACACGTTTGAAAATCATAAACGTTTATATAAGTCTGTAATAAAGCAATTAATTAGGAAATTATTCCATGGGATTAATACAGGCTTAATATAATCCTTGAAAAAATAATATATACCCTAGTAATGATTACTAGAGAACAGACTGATGCTGTGATTATTATCAATAATTCATTTCCACGAAACAGCTTTTGCTTTTTAAATAACTCTTCCTTCTGGCTATTTCAATCTGCAGTATACACATTTCTTTCTATACAATTTCCTGCGCACATTTCCTCCACGCTGCTAACTGCTTTACCGTCGCTATGGAAGAACTAATAATTGGTAATGCGACTTTTATCTGAAAGCAATTCCGGGAGCTATTGAGCTGTTAGTGGACCACTCAAAAATGTTTGTTTGAAATCGGGAAACGCTGAAATGGTTAGGCGTTTTTACCGGTCCTCTCTCTCTCTCTCTCTCTCTCTCTCTCTCTCTCTCTCTCTCTCTACATTTGATAGTTTTCGTGGCCAGATATATATCTTGTGCCCATAACGTGTTATCTCTCGTGGTACATATATATGTATATTATATATATATATATATATATATATATTATATATATATATATATATATATTATATATATATATTACATATATATATATATATATATATATATATATATATTATATATATATATATATATATATATATATATATATATATATATGTGTTTATATATATATATATATATCTATATATATATATAATATATATACTATATATATAGAATAGAGAGGCGGGGGAGAGATTGATTGATTAATTAGTACTTGCTGAATACATATATATTATATATATATATATATATATATATATATATATATGTGTGTGTGTGTGTGTGTGTGTGTATGTGTGAGTGTGTGTGTGAGTGTATATATATATATATATATATATATATATATAATATATATATAGAGAGAAGAGAGAGAGAGAGAGAGAGAGATAAATTTCTGACTCACCTCGGGATCGAACCCAGTCTTTCATTTTTTTTTTTTGTCATAAAAGTGGCTTTGTCTCTCATTTGCAAGACCTGGGTTAGAATTCCATGTGAGTCAGAAAATGTGTATTTTCCGAGTATTTTGAGTGTTTTGACATTATCAATGGCCCTTTGCTTAATTTAAGAAAAATTATTTTACTCCAGTTTCACGATCTAACAAAAAAAATCTTGTAGCTTTAATCTGCAAATCAAAATGCAATGACCTCTTAGACTTAGACCTATAACCCTGTATATTTCATAAAGAACGTTGAATGAATTTTAAATAGAAAGCAGGTATTTATACCCTTTAAATTTCGTATACGTGTATACCATTCCTACTAGTTTCAACTTTTTAAATTTCATTTTTCTTTTCTTATTTATTTATTTTTAATTATCGTTAATATATATGGCCACGGCCGGTTTGAAGCCTATTTGACCAATTTGATCAAATTGGGCTCCACGCCTTAATGGCACTCACGGGCTGCTCTATGAGCAAGAGCCCGTGCTAGCATAAGGCCAGCTTAATCTCAAGCAACAACTGGCACCCCGGGCCAGTGTCACCGAAAGCATCAAATGAAGAATGAGGAAATAGTATTATTCCTCACATTATGATGCATATTTTATTGACAGAAAATGTATACTTGCAAAATCATTTTTATGTGAGACCAAAAAAAGTCGCAATTTCTATAGTTTTCTAACTGGGCCCGCAATTCCTAGCACCGGCCATGTTTATAGCCCTTTTGAAGAGAGTTTGACGTTTTACCGAAAAGCTGTGCATCAGAGGGGAGTTTATGCTACGTTTTAGTATGCACGTTAACATTTGGATATCTAATTTGTAGCCTGAAATACTTTTGGAACAACATGACTTGAGAACAATAAAAAAAATCATCCGATATTTATTGGCGTAGGGCAACAAGAGGTTATACCAAAATAACTGCCCAGAGATAATACCGTCTTAATTGGCTACACCAGTCATGGTTTTCAACAACGAGCCACCTCGCCTTGTGATATTATTTTTATGATAAAACAAAATAAAATGAAATTAATTTTTCTCCAAAGAAACGAGAGAGAAAAGATAAAAACCAAAAATGTTGAGAGTTACCCCGCGAATATTATAATATATGCTTTATAAATGATATTCCACATTTAAAAAATGCTTTCAGCCCTCAAACCACTAATCCTCCATTTCAATATGGAGGGGAATTTGATATTAATATCTTCGGCGCGTGCAGATTTAACGGGATATACGAACTTGATTAAATAATCAACCAGCCTCCAGTATATCTGTGGCGTTTCCTATCAGCACACAGAGTTCGGTTTTGAATGTCAGGATTATAAAAGCATTTAGAGACCATTTGCTAATTTTAAAAAATATACCTAGTGTGTTATTGAAATCAATTCATTTATAATGCAAAAGTGAAGACTAAATTACAGGCAGTAACAATGAATTTCATTTGTAATGAATAATGCATAATTATTATGTAAAGTACGAAGGTGGAGGAATTACATGATAAGCTTTGTCTTATAAAGTTTGAAAAAATGTTTTTGACAAAGTCTGGACATGTGGCGTTCTTTCTGTGAGGGTTATGAAAGGTAACCCAAGCACCTTTTGGCCAAATGTGCCAACACTTACCTAAACCTGAGGGAATCTTCGGTAGCCGACAATTTTAAGAAATAACACATGACCAAACATGTAAAATACTGAGCATAAAATGCTTTTGTAAAGATAAATCGGTACAAAGTTTACGCACAAAGATATAAGATTATCTCACTAGTGATACCTTACAAATAACAAGGACTCCCGTTTTCATACATTTCACACAACCATGCAGACACACACGCACACATACACACACACACCTAGTGAAAGTTTACGCTAATAAATTTTGTGGACCAAATATTTGCAAATCGCATCTTTACCCACCAAAAAATCATAAACATATTTGCTTTCAAAACCCAATCTCCCACAACTAAGAACAGCCTACGTGCACCAACGCAAGCACAAACACGCACACACACGCACGTACACGCGCGCGCACACACGCACACACATACAGGCCTCACGGTCGAATAATCAGAGGGAAATTAGGAGTGACTCATAAGTTTTCTCTCTCTCTCTCTCTCTCTCTCTCTCTCTCTCTGTCCTTTATTCGGTTTTAATTCCCACAAGGGAGGAGGAGCTTTCTTGCATAACTCCGGCGAAAGTTTTCTCATTACACGGAAACGAAAGGATAATAGTAATTGGAGAGAGAGAGAGAGAGAGAGAGAGAGAGAGAGAGAGAGAGAGAGAGAGAATGTCATTTTAGATGCCATCAGAGTAACTGTGATTATGACTGTTCATGCTTTAAGGAACGAATATTTTTTCTCGCTGATGTTGTCGCTTTGATTTTTAGTATATATCACATCTGCAGTAGTGTGGTTATTCTCTCTCTCTCTCTCTCTCTCTCTTCTCTCTCTCTCTCTCTCTTCTCTCTCTCTCCTCTCTCTCTCTCTCTCTCTCTCTCTCTCTCTCTCTTTTGCTGGTATCCTAATATCCTAGATCTCCTTGTCTTCCATTTGAAGCTTTTTCCTTCAATTCCCAAACCTATGATATAAACACTTGATCCACAAACACATTCTTCCATAAATCACTCACACGGCTCATCCCCTGGCAACCCTTCCATCAGTCACTGCAAATATGATAAGACTAAATAACATATGAAGTATAATTCTCATTTCAGTTCTAACTTTTGTGACCGTATGGACAGAATTGGAACAATTATAATAGTTATTCCCCTCCATCATTCTTTATGAAGGAGAAAAGCATAAGAGAAAGGTATTGAAAGCGAAAAAAAAAATCATTTGAATGATAAT
>NC_061102.1:11307750-11311593 GCF_015104395.2 Macrobrachium nipponense
TGCCCAAAGTGCTTTTCCATCGGGGTTTTACGACCAAGAGGAGCACAGCAGTTCTATTGTATCGTAAACCTTTTATTTTGCTCAGGCAAGAGCTGACACAAAGCATTTTCAAAAGGATTCTTCGTCCCCGTGCTCGGGAAAGTAGCCCATTCTAGAATTGGGCGTGTCTTTTTTTCTGCAAATTGCGACGTTGCAAAAAGAAACTGGTTTCTCACTTAATTTCCACTATAATTTTCTTGATAGAATTAATCAAGCTGAGCGTTCCTTTTGCAAAATGCAACATTGCAAAACTAGAGCTTTTTTATTGCATTTAGAACATAGAATATTTTATATAGGTAATTGATAGATTCTGTCATTGGGCATAAATTTATAGTCACTTAATTTTACACAAAAATTATGTAAATTATATAACCAAAAAACTGTGCTCGCTAAAGTAACCTATTGGGCGTTCCTCTCTTCTACAAATTGCAATATTAGTAAATCGTTTTTTTATTGATTTCCTGCATTAGATATTTTCTTAAATGGAATTGATAGACCTGTCATTAGGCAGGAATTTATAATTAGCTAAATTTTTAAAAATTAATATAATTTATACCATTTTAAAAACCACGATTTTTTTGCAAATTGCAATGTTGCAGAAATAGTTTTTCATGAATTGCCTGCATTAGATATTTTTTCTAATGGAATCGATAGATTCTACCATTGGGCAGAAGGTTATTGTCAGGTGAATTTATAAATATAATGTAATTCATATCATTATTTAAAAAACATTGAGTTTTGCAAATTGCAACATTCCAGAAATCGATTTTTGTTACTGATTGTCCGAAATAGATTTTTTTAATGAAATTGATAGATTTTGTCATAAGAAAGAATTTTATCATCAGGTAAATTTAGAAAAATACTGTAACTTATGTTATTAAAGAATCAGAGTTTTTCGCATATTTCCATTGAATGTTAGCCAAACTGATCTTGGAACATTTCAAATATACATAATAATTTTCTTAAAAATTTGCTCACAACCTTCTATATTAAATACGTCTTTCCCTCATTTGTTTTGATGAGATGAAGGTATTTAAACTTCTATAAGAGATATTTATTAAAGGTCTTTATGTCTCAGTGGAATAACTGCAGGTTGGAGAAATAAGAGTACAGCTGTTAGCGTAATATTAAGCTTCAGTCAGACAGTTCGTTGTGTTGAACTCGGCCATCTTTCAAACCATAGACAAAATATTACTAATCTCAACAACTTACCAGCTGATTATATCCATCATTAATATTCGTAATGATTTTAAATTTATACAGTTCTCATCCCTTTGTATGTTTTTAATTGAAATGAAGCCTGTATTTAGAACTATAGCATTTCCTATAATCCACGATTACTTTATTTCCCATCTGAAACTAATTCAGATGCCACTGTGTTTACTTTTAAGCTCTTTTTCTCCCTTCAATTTCGTCTGCATCTGAATAAATACGCAATAATTCTATGTTCTAAGTGAAATCTGTTACAATTTTCACGTATAATTTATGAATACTTATTTTCATTCATTCTAAAGTGATTTATCGGCAATGTTATGGTTTTTTAATGTTATTTTGTGCTCTGCTTTTCAAACTTTGCCGATTTTGAAAATTCGTCTGCTGTTTGTTTTTACCAAATGCTCTTGGCAAAATACCCTTGAGTTTGCCTACTTTTAAATAAAATATGAATTGATTTGTGCTTATTTGTCATATAAGAATAAAATCATTATTTCATAAGATCATTGTTTGTGTATTTTGAATTTGAGCTTTTATTTACGAATTTTAAAAGTTATGAAATATAAGATGTTGAATTGATAAATGTTGCATATTATTTTTATTGTTTTTATTTATTTAGGCTCTCACATAGCACCAATAATGTATATTTAGATTTGAACAAATATCGATTGATTTACTATTCGTAAGTTGCAAAACTTTTTGTACAATAGTGTATATTTTACGTAAAATCGAAGGGAATAACGTCCCGTAAATTTAAAAAAAAAAAAAAAAAAAAAGTTACCAGTTACTATTTTATGTTTAGTTGTCAATAAATGTCAGAGCAAAATATCCCGAAATAAAAATAAGCCTAAACTAACTTTAGTCGACTGAATGCCCAGCATACTATGCAATAAATAATAGTTTATAATGTTATGAATTAAATATAAAACATTCAAAGTTATTAATGTCATTATATCTATATATGTAATGATTTCCAAAAATTATTTTGTTATATTTTTAGCATTGTCCCCCTTTCATACGTAAGTCAGCTTTGACGTAACAGAAAATTTCGCCCTTTTCAAAGACATCTATCCTTTTAGTGCTTAATATGAGTTTTTTATATTTTATTATGATATAATTTAGTCTTTGTGTGGTATAATCAACGAGAGGTATGAAGCCTCTTTTAATGTTAGAAAAAATCGTCTGCTATATGTTATACCAGACTGTTTTGTCAAGCAACCTGAAGATTTTCCATTTTTTTAAGTAATAAAAGAAATATTTAGTACTAAATAATATTATTTTTATTTAATATTTTATATTTTAAATTTTGCCGAAATAATAATGTTTAATATTTGTATACAATAGTTATTTCTTGAATAACATTTATACCCGAAAAGTTGTTAGTTGTTGTTTTTAATTTTCATTTATTTAGGCAATTATTGTAAGAATATGAACTTTACTTTATCTACATTGGAATAAGCATTCAATTTATTATATATTTCTTGTCTTATTTTGATAAAATACGCTACCACTTTTGTATAATCGAGAGGAACGTAAATTGTAAACAAATAAAATTATCAGTTATGATATTTTTTACGATTTGTCTTACAGTTACGAAAAGTGTCAATAGATGCCGTAAGTTGTACCTTTTCCAGGTGGGAAGGCCACAGTAAAATACGAAAATGTCAAGAAACCATTTAATAAGTTAGATAATTGACGTATTTCAGTCATAAATATGAAGTTATAGAATAGTATTTTTGGACCTAGAAGTCCTAGATAGTTAATATGTTTGTTTTATATTGAATCCTTCTTCCTTTTTTCAAGTATGGCGACGGCATTTTCTTCCGGTTTTCTTTCCCTTTCAGAAGTTTGTCTGCTGCTGTCAAACGGAGACTAAAAATCCCCGAAAAATTAAATTTTACATGACATCAAGCCATTTTAGCACTGAATATATGATATTATATATTTTTGTTTTAGTAAATATCGCTGTATCTTTTATTTAAAGGTTTTTATTATAATTATGTTGGCATACCTGCCGGCCATAATAAACCTACTAACCTAAAACTTAATTTTCTGCGAAATTCAGTATTTCTTAGTCTGAAAATATGTGAAATACTTATTTATATTTGATAAAATGTCACGGTATTATCTATTTTACGGTCATATTGTTATAATTTATTAATATCGTTCTGAGACCCATTTAGACATCATTGGAACGTTAGATTTAGACCTTCCTGAAGAGGTGTCGTGGCAAGAAAGTTGGCTGCTTAAAGTTTAACTTTATTTTGTGCCATAGGCTATATCATCGATTTTAGACCAATTTCTCATTGTTTACTTAATATAAGCGTCATTTACACCGTAATTTTGTGCATAATTATACCTAAAAGGCATTTTTTTTTTTTTTTCAAAATTATACCAGATTAATGTACAGCCATTTAACCACTGAAAAACCACATGGTTTATAGCCTAGCCTTCCCAAAATCAGTATGTCTTGAAACAAGTCCGAGAGAGATTCAGGGTTAGTAGCCTATCCTATATCCTAGGTCGGTAATTCTAAGCCCTCATTCCGCGGTAACCTGGGCATTTACATTCATGCTTAGGTTCTTACCAAGG
>NC_061102.1:11312093-11343193 GCF_015104395.2 Macrobrachium nipponense
ATTTCTCAAAAGAATGATGTTGTTATTATTATTATTTATTATTATTATTTTTATTATCATACGAATAGTTTTACCAGACCACTGAGGTATCTTTCAGCTCTCATAGGGCTGGCCCGAAGATGAGATAGCCATGCCTAGGTCCAGGTCAAGGCCAGAACTGGGACCGAATTAGGTCATGTAGTAATAATAACATCAATTTATTATTTGAGTAAAAAACTGCACGAGGGCAGAGGTTTTCATACTAGAACACAGATGTGAAAACTTCCAAGCATATCATTGCTGTAGATATAATTTCTCTCTCTCTCTCTCTCTCATCTCTCTCTCTCTCTCTCTCCTCTCTCTCTCTCTCTCTCTCTCTCTCTCTTTCTCTCCAAGCAAGCATCGTTTGCCGTACAGATGTCAAACTCGGCCACCTGATTTTTTCTTCTTCACAAGAAAAGATGAAAAAGGCTCAGTACCTCTGCATTGCAATCTTGAGCAGAACATCTGCTAATCACAGCACCGACAACGACTGTTTTGTCTAAATTGCAGGGAGGGTCAATTTTCCTTCGCAACGTGCGGCTGCCAATTGGCAATACGATAGTCTCTCTCATTCACAACTAGCTGTATTTTGCAAGAGAGAGAGAGAGAGGAGAGAGGAGAGAGAGAGAGAGAGAGAGAGGAGAGAGAGTTATAGGAACATTTGAAGTTACAATCAAGCGTACCAAATCGTTCAGTGAAAGACCCATAATATCACACTCATATAGTGAGTATGTATCTAATAACACTTAAGTAACAAAAAGAATAAATATAAACACAAGATTAACCCCAGAAGAAATATCTTTGTTGCACACGTCATCATAAACATTACAAAGAGAACGCCCTGACTCAAAGATATGTCAAGGAAGTTGATATACTGGAGACAAATGATAAATTTTCCGTTTTTTTTTTCCGAACATATAAGAAAACAAACTGAAACTTCCACGGTATGTTGAAATCCAAATTCCAGCGGAAGAATTTCGAAAGGAAAGAATAAAAACACACGTACTTGTATTACCTCACGGATCACGCCTACTTTTACCTACACCTGCACTCGATGACGAGACCTCGGGGGATTCAATGAATTAATGAATTTAAGGCTATATATTGAGGGCCCCTGAACATATATCTCAAGAAGACTACACACTCCCGCCATAGCAACGTCATCCCCCATTAAACGTTGGCTCCTTCATTATCTACTGGAATCTCTTCCTTGAAGGGTGGGAAGCATTCAGTAAGCAGCAGAACTGACTAGAGAAATACAATTAGAATTCGGCTCAGTCTGAGGGGTGGTTTACCCCTAAGTCGTTTAGAATCCTGAGGCTCCCAGGTCTGGCCTGTCACCCCATTTGAAGTTCGACCAGAAGGAATATGAAATTAAATTCACATGCTGACACGACGACTCAATATACAAAGATGGACTGAAAAAATGAACTGTACACCCAACGCTAAAGGTTCACTGGATCCAAAGACTGGATGCAAGCTTCGAGATCCTTTTGAAACCATCTTTGAAGGCTTCGGAGCTTGCATGCGTCTGATTAGAAATCTAAGGTAAAAAGGAAGCTCAGATAAAAGAATAACAGCGGAGGAAGACGATGCGACAGCCCTAAAAGCTTTCCAGAGAGAAGCAAGCTGGAGACCTGAGGACCAGACGTGAACGAATGGAATCCTGGATTGTGGAAGACGAGTGAGGATCTCAAGTTGAGACTTAAGAAAATACAGACAGCTGCAACGAAGGAGGAATAGTTGGAGAACTAGACAACAATAAGAAGGAAGAGCTAATAGATATAAAGGGAACAGCAGAGGTAAAGCCACACAAGTAAGGAAGCTCCAGACCGCAATTGGTGAGAAATGTGCAGAGAAATTGAGGCCCCAGTAGATAATCTCATCAACAAGACACCATGAAGAACGCGAACATCGGTCTAACCTTCACCTGAAAGGCCAAAAAACAAACCAATCATTAGGCAATAACAGTGGAGACAAAAGATTCAGAAACACTAAAAGCTTTCCAAACAGAAGCCAGCTGGAGACCCAAGGACCAGATGTGAGCGGATGGAATCCTGGATTGCGGAAGGAGTCTACAGTGCTTAGTATATCAGACGACAGGAACCAAATACGTAATACTGTAAGAAGCAAAGGAAATGACAACAATCTTTTTCGTGTACCCTGTCTCAGGTATGTATCATTCCAATTACATCCAGAAGCAATCTATTTGGTGTACCCTGAGCCAGGTAAGTATGCTTCTAATTACAATGAAATGCAATCTATTTGGCGTACCCTGTGCCAGGTAAGTATGCTTCTATTACAACTGGAAGCAATGTATTTGGAATACCCTGTGCCAGGTACGTATGCTTCTAATTACAATTAAAAGCAATCTATTTGGCGTACCCTGTGCCAGGTAAGTATGCTTCTAATTACAATTAGAAGCAATCTATTTGGCATACCCTGTGCCAGGTAAGTATGCTTCTAATTACATCTAAAGACAATCTATTTGGTGTACCCTGTGCCAGGTAAGTATGCTTCTAATTACATCTAAAGACAATCTATTTGGTGTACCCTGTGCCAGGTAAGTATGCTTCTAATTACACCTAAAGACAATCTATTTGTGTACCCTATGCCAGTAAGTATGCTTCTAATTACAAATAAAAGCAACCTATTTGGCGTACCCTGTGCCAGGTAAGTATGCTTCTAATTACAATTAGAAGCAATCAATTTGGCGTACCCTGTGCCAGGTAAGTATGCTTCTAATTACAATTAAAAGCAACCTATTTGGTGTACCCTATGCCAGGTAAGTATGCTTCTAATTCACAAAACTAATGGCAATCTATTTGGCGTACCCTGTGCCAGGTAAGTAGCTTCTAATTAAAACTAATGGCAATCTATTTGGCGTACCCTGTGCCAGGTAAGTATGCTTCTAATTACAATTAGAGGCAATCAATTTGGCATACCCTGTGCCAGGTAAGTATGCTTCTAATTACACTTAAAGACAATCTATTTGTGTACCCTATGCCAGGTAAGTATGCTTCTAATTACAAACTAATGGCAATCTATTTGGCGTACCCTGTGCCAGGTAAGTATGCTTCTAATTACAATTAGAAGCAATGTATTTTATATACCCTGTCCAGGTAGTATGCTTCTAATTACACCTAAAGACATCTATTTGGTGTAACCCTATGCCAGGTAAGTATGCTTATAATTACACCTAAAGACAATCTATTTGGTTGTACCCTATGCAGGTAAGTTTGCTTCTAATTACACCTAAAGACAATCTATTTGGTGTACCCTATGCCAGGTAAGTATGGTTCTAATTACATCTAAAGACAATCTATTTGGTGTACCCTATGCCAGGTAAGTATGCTTCTAATTACAACTAATGGCAATCTATTTGGCGTACCCTGTGGCCAGGTAAGTATGCTTCTATTACACCTAAAGACAATCTATTTGGTGTACCCTATGCCAGGTAAGTATGCTTCTAATTACACCTAAAGACAATCTATTTGGTGTACCCTATGCCAAGGTATGTATGCTTCTAATTACACCCTAAAGACAATCTATTTGGTGCACCCTATGCCAGGTAAGTATGCTTCTAATTACAACTAGAACCAATGTATTTGGAATACCCTGTGCCAGGTAAGTATGCTTCTAATTACAACTAGAACCAATGTATTTGGAATACCCTGTGCCAGGTAAGTATGCTTCTAATTACAACTAGAACCAATGTATTTGGAATACCCTGTGCCAGGTAAGTATGCTTCTAATTACAACTGGAAGCAATGTATTTTATATACCCTGTGCCAAGTAAGTATGCTTCTAATAACAACTGGAAGCAAATGTATTTTATATACCCTGTGCCAAGTAAGTATGCTTCTAATAACACTGGAAGCAATGTATTTTATATACCCTGTGCCAGGTAAGTATGCTTCTAATTACAACTAGAACCAATGTATTTGGAATACCCTGTGCCAAGTAAGTATGCTTCTAATTACAACTGGAAGCAATGTATTTTATATACCCTGTGCCAGGTAAGTATGCTTCTATTATAACTAGAACCAATGTATTTGGAATACCCTGTGCCAAGTAAGTATGCTTCTAATTACAACTGGAAGCAATGTATTTTATATACCCTGTGCCAAGTAAGTATGCTTCTAATTATAACTAGAAGCAATTTATTTGGAATACCCTATACCAGGTAAGTATTCTAATTACAACTAAAGGCAATCTATTTGGAATACCCTGTGCCAGGTAAGTATTATTCTAATTACAATTAGAGGCAATCTATTTGGAATACCCTGTGCCAGGTAGTATTTTTCTAATTACAACTTAAGGCAATCTATTTGGAATACCCTGTCCCAGGTAAGTATTATTCTAATTACAAACTAGAGGCAATCTATTTGGAATACCCTGTGCCAGGTAAGTATTTTTCTAATTACAAGCTTAAGGAAATCTATTGGAATACCTTGTGCCAGGTAAGTATTTTTCTAATTACACTAGAGGCTATCTATTTGGAGTACCCTATGCCAGGTAGGTATTATTCTAATTACAACCACAAACAATCTATTTGGCATATTCAGTGCCATGTAAGTTCAGTGCCAGGTAAGTATTATTCTAATTACAATTACAGACAATCTATTTAGTGTACACTCTGTCAAGTATTATTCTAATTATATAATCACAAGCAATCTTTTACGTGTACCCTGTGTCAAGTAAGTCTTATTCTTCGAAAATAAGCCAGAAACTCTTCTGTCTTACCTAGTGTGGTGGACATTTCTTCTTCGAAACTAAGATCTAATTTGAGAGTAAAATTCTAAGATGGCAATAATACTAACATAGATGGTAATAAATAAATAAATAAAGAAATAAACGATATCTGAGCCACCAGTTGCTGCCTAACGACAATTTATGTTGTCCTACTGGGGAAGCCAAATATTTTTGCGTGGCCCTGAATATCTATTTAACTAGTGCTATTTATCTGTATTATTATAATTGTTCTTGCACACTCCACGCAATAAACAGACTTCGTGAGCCTGGCCGTTCTTGACGTATATATCTGCCCTAGACCGATGCCTGTTTATTTCGATGTATTTTGGACAATGTTCATGTTTGCCCCTTAACGAAGCTTTTCCAACTGGCTAAACATTAAATCTTAAACTCTGTACAAGTTTGTTTCGCCATATTCACTAAATTCTGAGCGATTTTCTTGCTTCTAGTTAGCATAACCGAATATCTAGATACCTGACTCATATGAGACAAGGATTTGTTCGTTATGCGGACGTGTTTTTATGTCGAAATATGACTTGAATACGACTCGTTGTGATTGTGAACTAAATAATTTTTTTGTTAACCGATTATGTTTGGGGCATGTTTATTGAGTAGAAAAATTACGGGATTCCGATCGCTATTTTCACGATATTTATCTATTATTTATCTTTTATCGACGTGAAAACAACAGTAAAATGTATTCTTTCAAGCCCAGTAGTTTTGATTAAAAATATTTTCTCTCAGTTTTACCTACGGTTGTGTTTGATGGCATAAGTTTACGGGAGTTTTATCCTTGTTGCCAATGCACGATAAAAAGCAGCTACAACATGGTTAAAATTTAACGTACATTTCTTAGTTGATCTCTGATATACCTATAGCGAATAAAATTATTAAAGAAAAATATTTCAGACCCATTCTACGATGGTTGAAATGCAAGCCAAACGGATGTTGTTATCCAATTCGGTTGTAATTAGCAAAAAGAGCTGTTTCTCGTTCGGCTGTTCATGGTTGTACACATTTACGCAACGAGTATAACGTTAAAACAATATTTTCATCATTCTCTTTTGCTGTTTTTTGAACTTATTTAACTAGAAGATGGGATAAAGTTAGGCTATTGTAATTTGGTCTCTCGTAAAATCAGATTATCGTAAGATGAATTATCGTAACTTGAACACTACCTGTACAATATATGAAACCTTATATGTTTAAATACTCTTTCTATTATGCTTTTATACAATATTTGTTATTTAGAAATGTATTTTCCTTATATAATAACACGAAACATAAAAATATAGTGTGTCATTTTGAGGGACAGATTAAGGGCATTATAAGTATTTGCAATGGGGAAAATTGATTTGATGCTGCGAGCAAATTGAGCTACGAGCTCGGCCACGGAACGAATTAAAACTCGTCGGCCAAGGCACCACTGTAGACTGATGGAGAAAAGTAAAAAAAAAAAATGGTAAAATGGAAATCATTTTTCAGAGGATCCAATATTTGCAATATGCTCTGATTCTGAAGCACTCTAAAGCTATACGACCATTTCCCTAATATTAGTGTTATCAATAAACCCTACATATCCGATAAGGACTTTATAAGAAACTTCAAAGGACAAGAGGAAGAGACAGATACAAAAGATCAGAAGATGAGAGCCCCCAAGAAGTCTGTCGCGAGAAAGGAAGGGGGTTCTTGCAGAATCAAATCTGGTCAGAATGGCAGAGATGAGTGAAATTACAAAACAGGTAGCAAAGAAGAGGTAAAGAGAATATGAATGAGAACGAATCTAAAGAAAAAATAAAAAGAATACTCTTATGTTAAGAAGACAAACTCAAAAAAAAAAGAAGGCAAACTAATAGAAATTATATTTATTTGAAATACTAAAGCTATAAGGAGGAATATGTAATAAGAGTGCATGCACTAATGGAAATAGATAACAAGCTAAATACGATATATATATATATATATATATATATATATATATATATATATATATATATATATATATATATATATATATATATATATATATATATATTTATATATATATATATATATATATATATATATATATATATAATATATATATATATATATATATATATATTACCCAGTTCTAGATCTTTCATGTTAATATTCCAAGGCCTTTTTGAATATGCTATTATTACAAACAACTCGTTTTATAACTTACAAATGCGATTAAAAGAGCGAAAAATAATGCACTTAATTTAGGTCTTTAGAACAGGAACAGCTGTCTTAGATTGAACCAGATACAGAATTCACTAAAGAGAAGCAAAGTACAATAACCTGGACAACATCATGTGCAGAAGGGTCAAGTTTAACTACTTAAACGTAAATCAAATTAATGTTGTCAGCTGCAATAATGTAGATTCTCATGAAGTGTGTGTTCTTAGTAAAATGTCATATGTCTGAATCTTGATAAATATTTCAAATTCCAAGGAGTAATAATAATAGTAATGACACTATTAACCTGCCTGTAAAATTGCCATTGCCTCCTAACGAACTTCACCTTTCCTGAAAACACCCATTTGCTCCCAAAGACTGCTGTTCATGATGGAGAGGGATCTTCCACGGAGACTCACTGTCCCCACTACTCTTCGTAGTAGCCATGATTCCCATGACAAAAGTACTACATAAGATGGATGCCGGGTACCAACTCAAGAAAAGAGGCAACAGAATTAACCATCAGATGGGAGCAACATCAAACACATAGATGAGACAGGATACAAATACCTGGGAATAATGGAAGGAGGGAATATAAAACACCAAGAGATGAAGGACACGATCAGGAAAGAATATATGCAGAGACTCAAGGCGATATTCAAGTCATTATAAGTTATAATCCCATAAAATAATCTTGTGAAATAGATTAAGCTTTTACTCCATAAATTATACAATAAGGGAAAAAAATACTAATTGAAATATGCTGGATCCCTGCCCATGTCGGGATAAAGGGAAACGAAGAATCTGATAAAGCAGCCAAGGAAGCAGTTCACATGATGAGAACAAATGTAAACATCCCTATGAGTGACTATGTAACTTATATAAAAACAATCTTTGTAAATAAATAACAAAATATATGGAACGAAGAACCTGAAAGTAATAAACTAAAACAAATAAAACCTGACGTTACGAAATGGAGTTCCGTATATCAGAGAGAGACACACACAAGTAATTATGACACGTCTACGTATAGACCGCACTCGTCTGACACATGGGCACTTACTGAGCAGCCCACATGACCCTGCTCCGGAGTGCTGAGAGTGCAAGGTATTGATAACTGTCAGACATGTATTGTGTGAGTGTCCAAAGTATGACCAGCAGAGACTGTCAGCTTTTGGAAGTAAAGCAATAAAAGAAATTTTGCCAGAGTCTTTCACATTTTCAGTGGTTCCGATTATGACGTTTCTAAGGAACTCTGATTTAATTAATAAAATAAAAAAATAAATATATGTACAAAAACCTGAGAGCGATTACTGAATTTTATATAAATTTTTAAAGTTTCTTGGTTTGTTGTTGATTTTAATAAACCTTTTTAGTATATATGGAAACGTAAGTAAAAGTATTTATTGCCTGTTTGTGTTCTAGTATGAAAGCCTCTGCCTCTGTGCAGTTTTTTACTCAATATTAATTGATTGTTTATTATAGGTATTCGGTCCCAGTTCCTGGCCTTTGGCCTAGACCTGGCATTTTATCTCATCCTTCGGGCCAGCCCTATGAGAGCTGAAAGATAGCTCAGTGGTCTGGTTTAAACTATTCTTATGATAATAATATAATAATAATAATAATAATAATAATAATAATAATAATAATAATAATAATAATAATAATATAATAATAATAATATAATAATTGTATCTCAAATCACCAAGCACCCAAATGGATACCACAGGAAGAACATCCTTAGTACAAAAGACAAGGAACTCTCAGGTTTTTTGCACATATATTGGGGCTGG
This sequence comes from Macrobrachium nipponense, assembly GCF_015104395.2. Lineage (NCBI taxonomy): Eukaryota > Metazoa > Arthropoda > Malacostraca > Decapoda > Palaemonidae > Macrobrachium > Macrobrachium nipponense. The sequence continues at coordinate 11,320,844 of NC_061102.1, forward strand.
TCAGTCGTTGGATGGGTGACCGCTCTCCTCGGCGTTGATTCCTTGGGAAAGGATCTTTACCATAATTTCCTCAGTCTACTCAGCTGTAATGAGTACCTATCCCTGATGGGGTAGGGTCCAGCTATGGGTTAAATAGCAAAACTCAGCAATGATGGAAAGAAATGAAGGAATAAACGACAACGACGTAAAAGGAACCTCTGGCAACAGAGGAGCCTCGTCCGGCAACCAGGTATTCAACCCAATTGTAGGGGAAGACGGTCAGGTACTTGGAGGTCGTCATCCAGCAACTGATCACCACAACGACAGTAATCAACAGCCTGAGATTGGAGCTACAGAGGCAAAAAAGGAAGAAATGGACAAGAGAAGAAAAATAAGGAAACATTGGAGATGCTACATCAGAAGCAACCCGACCCGCGGAGAGAGGATATAGAAGAAGATTGGTCAACATCTGGAATGAGAGGAATAACACCCCCCAAACAGAGCAGAGGCTGGCAGACCAAGTAAGGAACATGAAGAAAAAGAACTGGCTCTCCCCAACAGAAAGAGAAGAACTGGAAAGGGAATGTCACACGACAACGAATTACACGAAGACGAACTGAGAGACGATGCCACAGAAGACGACAGGGAGGATGAGGTATCAAACAACGACACACGAAGAAACACCGACGAAGTAACAGAGAGGACGGAATGGGTAGAAAAGATTAGACAATGGATGGAGCCAGATACAGAGAGAACAAAGATCCCCTCCATGAAAGCCTACAACACCAAGAAATTAAGGGAGAAAACAAGTGAGGTCAATGAAATAATGGGCCTAATACACACCATCAGTATCACAGAAACAAATAACTTGACATATGCAGGAACAAGATTAGTAGCAGAACTGATGGGGATTCGAACACCAACACCACCGTCACAACCCAACCCAACAGAAACCAAAACAGCAACCGCCGTGGAAAAGGCGCCCTGGAAAAGCAAATCATGGTGATGAGATCTGACTTGAGTAAACTGAAAGAGATGGCAGAAAAAAGGCTAAGAAGCAAGAAAACAAGGGAGGAACTCAACGAGAAATACAAAGTACAAGAGAGGGGACTAAACAACACATAAAGAAATGTAAAACAGAGGCTTAAGGCCAAAGCACACAAGATCCAACGGTACATGAAACAGGAATAAAGGGATACCAACAGAACAAACTATTCGGAACCAACCAGAAAAGACTCTACACCCAACTAAGAGGGGAAGACAACCACCCAGAAATTCTGAAGCCGAACCAAGTAAGAGACTCTGGAAAACATATGGAGCAATCCGGTATCACACAACAAACATGCAACATGGCTCCAGGGAAGTCAAGGAAGAAGAAACAGGGAGAATAAAACAAAGATTCACAGAGATCACGACAGACACAGTCAGACACCAACTAAAGAAAATGCCAAACTGGAAAGCCCCAGGTCCCGATGAAGTCCATGGATACTGGCTCAAAAACTTCAAGGCCCTACACCCACGAATAGCAGAACAACTCCAGCATTGTATCTCAAATCACCAAGACACCCAATGGATGACCACAGGAAGAACATCCTTAGTACAAAAAGACAAGAGTAAGGGAAATATAGCCAGTAACTACAGGCCTATCACCTGCCTACCAATAATGTGGAAGTTCTAACAGGTATCATTCAGTGAAAGCGATACAACTACCTAGAGGAGACAAACACCATCCCCCACCAACAGAAAGGCTGCAGAAGGAAGTGTAGGGGCACAAAAGACAAGATCCTGATAGACAAAATGGTAATGAAGAACAGTAGGAGAAGGAAAACCAACCTAAGCATGGCATGGATAGACTATAAGAAAGCCTTCGACATGATACCACACATGGCTAATAGAATGAACCTGAAAATATATGGGGCAGAGGAAAATACCATACAGCTTCCTGAAAAATACAATGCGCAACTGGAATACAATACTTACAGGCTCTGGAATAAGACTAGCAGAGGTAATATCGGAGAGGGATCTTCCAGGGCGACTCACTGTCCCCACTACTCTTCGTAGTAGCCATGATTCCCATGACAAAAGTACTACAGAAGATGGATGCCGGGTACCAACTCAAGAAAGAGGCAACAGAATCAACCATCTGATGTTCATGGACGACATCAAGCTGTATGGTAAGAGCATCAAGGAAATAGATACCCTAATCCAGACTGTAAGGATTGTATCTGGGACATCAGGATGGAGTTTGGAATAGAAAAATGCGCCTTAGTCAACATACAAAAAGGCAAAGTAACGAGAACTGAAGGGATAAAGCTACCAGATGGGAGCAACATCAAACACATAGATAGACAGGATACAAATACCTGGGAATAATGGAAGGAGGAGATATAAAACACCAAGAGATGAAGGACACGATCAGGAAAGAATATATGCAGAGACTCAAGCGATACTCAAGTCAAAACTCACGCCGAAATATGATAAAAGCCATAAACACATGGGCAGTGGCCAGTAATCAGATACAGCGCAGGAATAGTGGAATGGGACGAAGGCAGAACTCCGCAGCATAGATAAAACCAGGAAACAAATGACAATACACAAAGCACTACACCCAAGAGCAAATACGGACAGACTATACATAACACGAAAGGAGGAGGGAGAGGACTACTAAGTATAGAGGCTGCGTCAACATCGAAAACAGAGCACTGGGGCAATATCTGAAAACTCCAGTGAAGACGAGTGGCTAAGAGTGCATGGGGAAGAGGACTAATAAAAGTAGACGAAGACCCAGAATATACAGAGACAGGAGAAAGACAGAAAGAACAGAGGACTGGCACAACAAACCAATGCACGGACAATACATGGAGACAGACTAAAGAACTAGCCAGCGATGACAATTGGCAATGGCTAACAGGGAGGGAGAGCTAAAGAAAGAAACTGAAGGAATGATAACAGCGGCACAAGATCAGGCCCTAAGAACCAACAGATATGTTCAAAGAACGATAGACGGAAATAACATCTCTCCCATATGTAGAAGTGCAATACGAAAAATGAAACCATAAACCACATAGCAAGTGAATGCCCGGCACTTGCACAGAACCAGTACAAAAAGAGGCATGATTCAGTGGCAAAAGCCCTCCACTGGAGCCTGTGCAAGAAACATCAGCTACCTTGCAGTAATAAGTGGTACGAGCACCAACCTGAAGGAGTGATAGAAAACGATCAGGCAAAGATCCTCTGGGGACTATGGTATCAGAACGGATAGGGTGATACGTGCAAACAGACCAGACGTGACGTTGATTGACAAAGTCAAGAAGAAAGTATCACTCATTGATGTCGCAATACCATGGGACACCAGAGTTTAATTGAAGAAGAGAGAGGGAAAAAATGGATAAGTATCAAGATCTGAAAATAGAAATAAGAAGGATATGGATATGCCAGTGGAAATCGTACCCATAATCATAGGAGCACTAGGCACGATCCCAAGATCCCTGAAAAGGAATCTAGAAAACTAGAGGCTGAAGTAGCTCCAGGACTCATGCAGAAGAGTGTGATCCTAGAAACGCACACATAGTAAGAAAAGTGATGGACTCCTAAGGAGGCAGGATGCAACCCGGAACCCCACACTATAAAATACCACACAGTCTGAATTGGAGGACTGTGATAGAGCAAAAAAAAAAAAAAAAAAAAAAAAAATAACAACTCCAGCATTGTATCTCAAAATCACCAAGCACCCAAATGGATGACCACAGGAAGAACATCCTTAGTACAATAAAGACAAGAGTAAGGGAAATATAGCCAGTAACTACAGGCCTATCACCTGCCTACCAATAATGTGGAAGTTACTAACAGGTATTCATCAGTTGAAAAGGCTATACAACTACCTAGATGGACAAACACCATCCCCCACCAACAGAAAGGCTGCAGAAGGAAGTGTAGGGCACAAAAGACCAGCTTCTGATGACACAAAATGGTAATGAAGAACAGTAGGAGAAGGAAACCAACCTAAGCATGGCATGGATAGACTATAAGAAAGCCTTCGACATGATACCACACACATGGCTAATAGAATGCCTGAAAATATATGGGGCAGAGGAAAATACCATCAGCTTCCTGAAAATACAATGCGCAACTGGAATACAATACTTAAAGCTCTGGAATAAGACTAGCAGATGTTAATATCAGGAGAGGGATCTTCCAGGGCGACTCACTGTCCCCACTACTCTTCGTAGTAGCCATGATTCCCATGACAAAAGTACTACAGAAGATGGATGCCGGGTACCAACTCAAGAAAAGAGGCAACAGAATCAACCATCTGATGTTCATGGACGACATCAAGCTGTATGGTAAGAGCATCAAGGAAATAGATACCCTAATCCAGACTGTAAGGATTGTATCTGGGGACATCAGGATGGAGTTTGGAATAGAAAAATGCGCCTTAGTCAACATACAAAAGCAAAGTAACGAGAACTGAAGGGATAAAGCTACCAGATGGGAGCAACATCAAATACATAGATGAGACAGGATACAAATACCTGGGAATAATGGAAGGAGGAGATATAAAACACCAAGAGATGAAGGACACGATCAGGAAAGAATATATGCAGAGAACTCAAGGCGATACTCAAGTCAAAACTCAACGCCGGAAATATGATAAAAGCCAATAAACACATGGGCAGTGCCAGTAATCAGATACAGCGCAGGAATAGTGGAATGGACGAAGGCAGAACTCCGCAGCATAGATCAGAAAACAGGAAACATATGACAATACACAAAGCACTACACCCAAGAGCAAAATACGGACAGACTATACATAACACGAAAGGAAGGAGGGAGAGGACTACTAAGTATAGAGGACTGCGTCAACATCGAAAACAGAGCACTGGAGCAATATCTGAAAACCAGTGAAGACGAGTGGCTAAAGAGTGCATGGGAAGAAGGACTAATAAAAGTAGACGAAGACCCAGAAATATACAGAGACAGGAGAAAGACAGAAAGAACAGAGGACTGGCACAAAAAACCAATGCACGGACAATACATGAGACAGACTAAAGAACTAGCCAGCGCTGACAATTGGCAATGGCTACAGAGGGGAGAGTTAAAGAAGGAAACTGAAGGAATGATAACAGCGGCACAAGATCAGGCCCTAAGAACCAGATATGTTCAAAGAACGATAGACGGAAATAACATCTCTCCATATGTAGGAAGTGCAATACGAAAAATGAAACCATAAACCACATAGCAAGTGAATGCCCGGCACTTGCACAGAACCAGTACAAAAAGAGGCATGATTCAGAGTGGCAAAAGCCCTCCACTGGAGCCTGTTGCAAGAAACATCAGCTACCTTGCAGTAATAAGTGGTACGAGCACCAACCTGAAGGAGTGATAGAAAACGATCAGGCAAAGATCCTCTGGGACTATGGTATCAGAACGGATAGGGTGATACGTGCAAAACAGACCAGACGTGACGTTGATTGACAAAGTCAAGAAGAAAGTATCACTCATTGATGTCGCAATACCATGGGACACCAGAGTTGAAGAGAAAGAGAGGGAAAAAATGGATAAGTATCAAGATCTGAAAATAGAAATAAGAAGGATATGGGATATGCCAGTGGAAATCGTACCCATAATCATAGGAGCACTAGGCACGATCCCAAGATCCCTGAAAAGGAATCTAGAAAAACTAGAGGCTGAAGTAGCTCCAGGACTCATGCAGAAGAGTGTGATCCTAGAAAACGCACACATAGTAAGAAAAGTGATGGACTCCTAAGGAGGCAGGATGCAACCCGGAACCCCACACTATAAAATACCACCCAGTCGAATTGGAGGACTGTGATAGAGCAAAAAAAAAAAAAAAAAAAAAAAAAAAAAATAACAACTCCAGCATTGTATCTCAATCACCAAGCACCCAAATGGATGACCACAGGAAGAACATCCTTAGTACAATAGACAAGAGTAAGGGAAATAATAGCCAGCCAGTAACTACAGGCCTATCACCTGCCTACCAATAATGGTTGGAAGTTACTACAGGTATCATCAGTGAAAGGCTATACAACTACCTAGAGGAGACAAACACCATCCCTCCCCCACCAACAGAAAGGCTGCAGAAGGAAGTGTAGGGGCACAAAAGACCAGCTTCTGATAGACAAAATGGTAATGAAAAGAAACAGTAGGAGAAGGAAAACCACCTAAGCATGGCATGGATAGACTATAAGAAAGCCTTCGACATGATACCACACATGGCTAATAGAATGCCTGAAAATATATGGGGCAGAGGAAAATACCATCAGCTTCCTGAAAAATACAATGCGCAACTGGAATACAATACTTAAAGCTCTGGAATAAGACTAGCAGATGTTAATATCAGGAGAGGGATCTTCCAGGGCGACTCACTGTCCCCACTACTCTTCGTAGTAGCCATGATTCCATGACAAAAGTACTACAGAAGATGGATGCCGGGTACCAACTCAAGAAAAAGAGGCAACAGAATCAACCATCTGATGTTCATGGACGACATCAAGCTGTATGGTAAGAGCATCAAGGAAATAGATACCCTAATCCAGACTGTAAGGATTGTATCTGGGGACATCAGGATGGAGTTTGGAATAGAAAAATGCGCCTTAGTCAACATACAAAAAGGCAAAAAGTAACTCAGAACTGAAGGGATAAAGCTACCTAGATGGGAGCAAACATCAATACAGAGTGAAACAGGATAACAAATACCTGGGAATAATGGAAGGAGGAGATATAAAACACCAAGAGATGAAGGACACGATCAGGAAAGAATATATGCAGAGACTCAAGGCGATACTCAAGTCAAAACTCAACGCCGGAATATGATAAAAGCCATAAACACATGGGCAGTGCCAGTAATCAGATACAGCGCAGGAATAGTGGAATGGACGAAGGCAGAACTCCGCAGCATAGATCAGAAAACCAGGAAACATATGACAATACACAAAGCACTACACCCAAGAGCAAATACGGACAGACTATACATAACACGAAAAGGAAGGAGGGAGAGGAACCTACTAAGTATAGAGGACTGCGTCAACATCGAAAACAGAGCACTGGGGCAATATCTGAAAACCAGTGAAGACGAGTGGCTAAAGAGTGCATGGGAAGAAGGACTAATAAAAGTAGACGAAGACCAGAAATATACAGAGACAGGAGAAAGACAGAAAGAACAGAGGACTGGCACAACAAACCAATGCACGGACAATACATGAGACAGACTAAAGAACTAGCCAGCGCTGACAATTGGCAATGGCTACAGAGGGGAGAGTTAAAGAAGGAAACTGAAGGAATGATAACAGCGGCACAAGATCAGGCCCTAAGAACCAGATATGTTCAAAGAACGATAGACGGAAATAACATCTCTCCCATATGTAGGAAGTGCAATACGAAAAATGAAACCATAAACCACATAGCAAGTGAATGCCCGGCACTTGCACAGAACCAGTACAAAAAGAGGCATGATTCAGTGTGGCAAAAGCCCTCCACTGGAGCCTGTGCAAGAAACATCAGCTACCTTGCAGTAATAAGTGGTACGAGCACCAACCTGAAGGAGTGATAGAAAACGATCAGGCAAAGATCCTCTGGGACTATGGTATCAGAACGGATAGGGTGATACGTGCAAACAGACCAGACGTGACGTTGATTGACAAAGTCAAGAAGAAAGTATCACTCATTGATGTCGCAATACCATGGGACACCAGAGTTGAAGAGAAAGAGAGGGAAAAAATGGATAAGTATCAAGATCTGAAAATAGAAATAAGAAGGATATGGGATATGCCAGTGGAAATCGTACCCATAATCATAGGAGCACTAGGCACGATCCCAAGATCCCTGAAAAGGAATCTAGAAAAACTAGAGGCTGAAGTAGCTCCAGGACTCATGCAGAAGAGTGTGATCCTAGAAACGCACACATAGTAAGAAAAGTGATGGACTCCTAAGGAGGCAGGATGCAACCCGGAACCCCACACTATAAATACCACCCAGTCGAATTGGAGGACTGTGATAGAGAGAGAGAGAGAGAGAAAAAATAATAATGATTATTTGAGAAATGATCTCATACAGGTTATAACCAGTCACTCAAATAAAAAGTAACTAGGTATATATTTTGCTAATTGAAGGTTATACCAAGATTCCGACACTTTCTTTTGTTAAATTTTTACTGCATTCCAATTATTATTTTAATGTCTGCCAGTAGCTGTGATTAAATTAAATTTCATTTGGCTCTCCTTGGTTAGAGATTGCAGATGTTCAACACGGGTTAAAAGCACCTGTCCTATTTGTGTCTTAATAAAAGGGGCATGGGTTACAGGATGCTTGGGGCTTTGTTGTAGTAACTAATTGTCTGTATTTGTCTGTATTTTATAACCTTGCAAGCAAAAAAAATCTGTTACATGATGTGATCATCTTGCTGCTTAGTTCAAACAAGTTGTCCATATTTTAATACCTTGTAAGTCAAAAACTTAATATTATAAGATATGATGTGATTAACTTGTATCTTATCTTTCCAGAAAGTCATATATAGGTTTAAGCATAGATATGTCAAGTTGAACAAACAACAGTCTCTCCTTGTAACTCCAGAAGGATCTCCAATGAAATAACATTATTTCAAGAAAGTTTCAGTTGTTGCGTCAAATTTGTATACATATTACTGTACAGTGATTTGTTAGAACAGAAATATTATTGCTGGCAATGAAAGAGATGACACAGAAAGAAAATATCCCATTATCATCATGTTGGACGTGGTCATACTTTGGTATACAAAAAATATATCTTCCTTCCTTTTATCATTCGGTAAGATAGCTTTTAGTATCATGCAAGTGTTGGTTTATCAGGGTCACAGCATTGCCAGTTGATGTACAGTGTAGTAACTAGAGTCAAACATCGCTTATATCAAAGTAAAATCTTATGGGTTATTAGTAAGTATACAAAATTGTTCACTGTGTTTCAGGATACGTGTGCAACGTCAAATTCTGACCAGTTTGATAGTAATCAGATAGCTCCAGTATGTTACAGGTTACGTACGTAAACTTAATATTTTGTCAGTTTTGTATTAGCTATTGGCAGCTCATTATTTTTCATGGTATGTACATAACTTTTTATTCAAATTTAGTATCAGCTTACCAGACAAAGCTGTTCATGATTTATCATTCTAAAGTAAATAAGATAACAAATTGATACCAAGAGTCAGATATGTAGCTCATTGTGTTTGAAAATACAAATATTTTTTACTGTAATTTCTTATCAGCGTGTTTCATGATATATGTATGGCTTTACCTAACGTGATGTTAGTTTAATACCAATATCAACTTGTTAAGTGTTTCAAAATATGTGGTTTGTTACAGAAAATTCATAATTAATATCACATATTAGATAGTTAAGTATGGTGAGGATACATTAGTGTTTTTTTTTAAATAACCTTCTTAGTTTAATATCAGCTATCCAGTAGATCACAATGTTTCAGAATACATACACTGTTGTTACCTTGAATGTCTTACTTGTTGCATTTCAGGATATATAAAGCTTTACTTAAAGTTCTCGTAAATTTAAAATTTAGTTGAGGATGTTATCCGTCTAATAATAGTTATTAGGTAGTCATGGAGACATTCTATTTTATATTGGTTAGTCAAGTATGTGAAGGATACTTTTGCTTCTTAAAATTTGTGTTTGCTGTCAATATTTTTCAGAATACTCATGCACTGAGACCTTTAGTGTGACATATCCAGTTGGTCACTGTTCACTGCATATTAACCTAGGTACGTAGTCCCTGAGTTACGTTGGGGGTTCTGTTGCAGCACTGTAACCCGGGAAACAATGTAACCCAGAACGTTGCAAGAAAAATGTATAAAAATGAGAAAAGTGATGAAAGTCTTAGCTTTAATCCTCTGGGTGCATTGTACAGAATTTTACTTGAATTCTGATGTTCATCCAAAAACATCCAAATTTTGACTTTATATCGTAGCTGTATGTACTTTTACTGTTCCATCATGGCGTAAGGCGAAGATGTAACATCGAAACGTCTGCTGTAACCTGGAACCGATTTTTGAATGAATATATTGGAAAAGTGCTGTACTACACTTGAATTGACGGAACCCAAGTCTGACGCAACCCGGAGACTGCCTGTAGTACAAATATTTTTGTAAAATTCAGGCAAGGTTAATTGTAGCTTATTCTGATAATTTTCTGTGATTTTCCTGAGGTTCATGTAATACCAAGTTGTCCATTAGTCAGAAAGAATAGGTGATAGTATTTTATGAAGTTCCTGGTGATAGTCATTATAATTAGGTATAGTTTTGTCTTAAGTCTTGTTAGATATAGTACCTTTGTGAAATAGTTGATGATTTTGTCTTTAAAGTAAAAGTGTTTCCAGATAGTTTTTATTATCATGGCGTATAGTTATTGTTGAATAGTTTCAAATATAGTAGTAAATTGGCGATGAAGCTTTTCTTGCATTTCTTGTGGTCTTCACCCCTAGCTTGTTTTAGGTACAGAATTATATCCAAGTTAGTTCAGATTTCATTTCTTAACAGTCCAGGTACTATTATATCACTTACATGTTCATAATTAAGTTGCATAAATGCTAAGTTTATTATAGGAGGAAAATATGGAAGAATTTAGTTTTTAGTTTTTAAATTCTCATCTCATATATGTTGACTAATGGAGAACTTGTCGTCATTTTCAAGTGTTTAAATGGTACCCTCTGAACTTTGTACAAAGTTTGCCATGAGAATATTGCACTTTGCATAGCATTTAACACAATGATTAAGAGTTATTAGTATATTACTTCAAGTACTGTCTATTATCAAGTGCATTATTTTCATGGCATGCCTCTATATTTCAAGATACTGCTCTGGCATATGGTGGTTCAAATTGAGTGTTTTTAAGGCTAGGTAATTCGCAGTCATATTTTGTTATACTTTAGTGTACCTTAAGAGCAACTTTTCATGAAACCTTATAAGAAAGTAATCATGTTATGTCCAGGTTATTTCAGGGGAGTCCTTAAACTTTGAATAATTACATGCATTGAAATTTGATATAAGATTTTTGCCTAGGCTTGTGAGCAAAAATAATTCAAGTTAGTGTTTATGGTTACTTTTTAACACATAGGATACTAGTTATATTTTAGATGCATGTAGGCTTATAAACAAATGAGTTGAGAAGTTCATGAGTATTATTCTTAAATTGTAAGTTTTGTGAATTCCATTGCTTTTTGATGCTGCAATGTCTTGATATATAGTAAAAATTTGTATTTAAGGTATTAATCATGTTTATATTGAAGTATCAATATGTCCCATGTCATGACTGTTGAGTTTCAGTAATGTAAATTTTCTATAAGCTCTTATTCTGTTAACGTTTAAACTTCAAAATTTCAGTTATGGGAAAATCTTGTACTAATACCAAATTGTACATTTTGGTCATGTACAAGGACTTCTGTATTTCAGCTTTATTCTCACATCTCACAAGGTCTCCTTTCATTCAACTAGGAAGTGTAACAAGGCCCATTGTTTGTGGGTTCATGCATAACAGTAGGTCCAGCCTAAAACCAAGTTACACCATAGAGGCACAAAGTAATGATGTTAAAGATGTTAAAGAAAATAGTTTTAAATAGGAAGTCTTTAATAGTGTTGGTAAGGCTGCCACTGACAAGTCTTAGTTTACACTTAGTACGTGACTGTGATAATTTTGTACAAGTTTACTTGATGTGTAGTGTCTAATGACTGGTTTATATAGCCTGTAGGTTTTTACTGCCAGAATTCTTGTTACCAACATAGATGTATAATGGCTCAGAAAAGTTCAGTTCAGTTTATCTTCTATGAATAATACATTGCTTTATGGGTGTTTAAACATACATTTTTACCATTCTGCCTTCAGAGACTTAATTCAGGACTTTTTACCATGTCATGTTAGAAATAGTGAGTCTGTATTTAATCTTGTAGAAAACCAAGAAACAATTACGGAGAGAGACTTACAATGTATATGTTTTTGAATGTGAAAGCTCTTGCACAGTTCAGAATTCTTTCTTTAGAGCTCTTGAAATTTTAATTGACCTGTAAATGTTACCCAATAGGGATATTTGATTCTTCAGAGATGATTATGGATCAAGTTGACTCATTTTCATTATGGATGACCAATTAAAGTAATTTGATAGAGAAATACTCAATACGAGGGAGCTTCAGAGTCAGGAGTGATTTTTCTTCGAGTAATATTGTAATTTCTGCGATGTTTTTGTACTGATTTGTACTAATAATGATGTATGTACTAGTGGTACATACATCATTATTAGACTGTTCCCCCAATTACGTGTACTGTTTCCTGACCAGTGTCGGGCAAATTTGATAAAATAATATTGGACTTTGTACCTTGTGTAGCTTTGCATACTGCGTTAGGAATTATATTTCCTTGGGCAGAATTTTATAGTTTTTGCTGAAGATGAATTTTATTGATTCTGTGCTGTTAATTTACAGTAGTTTACATGATATTGCTTTACAAAATCAATGAATGGTCTTGCATATAATCTGTATTTTACTGGATGCCTTAAAAAAGTATAATTTTAATATTTGAAACAATTTAATAAGAATCAAAAGTTATCTTTTTGGTTAAGTTTATGTCAAAACTTAATTATGCATCGGACACATGCTGTCTTTCAAAAGGGGGTACTACCAGCTTGGGGCCTAAACACCTTCGTCGTCTTTCCCAGACACTTCATTCGTGTATTTGAAAAAAGGAGATAAATACCACTATGGCCATGTTTAGAACTCTGTGTGGAGCCTTACAAATTCATAACATTGTCAGGAATTGAACCAAAATGGTTGTGTTTAATGAATTAAATGTGGATACTATCTATATTAGTCATTGAGATGCAGAAATGTTTATTCATCAAATACCTTATCAGAGGCTTATAGAATTTTTGTGGTTCTTGGGAATGTTCAAGTTATGGAATGCAAAAAGCTGATTTTTGGAACAATGGTTTTTTTGGTCATTCAGGAGGATGAGAAAACTGTCTATTTCTGAGTTAGCTTTGTGACTGAAGAACATATTGATAATGAATTTAATCCCATGAACTCCGCAGGGGTTAGTTGTAAGCACTACTTAAGGTTCTTTGCAGCGTGCCTTCGGTCCCTAGCTGCACCCACTTCCGTTCCTTTTACTGTACCTCCTTTCATATTCACTTTCTTCATCTTACTTTCCACCCTCTCCTAACACTTGATCCATAGTGCAACTGCGTGGTTTTCCTTCGGTTACACCTTTCAAACCTTTTACTGTTAATTTCCATTTCAGCGCTGAATGACCTCAGGCCCCAGTGGCCTTTGGCCTAAATTCTATATTCAACCCGACTTAATCCCATGAAAACCTAGGTGTAAAATTGTAATGAACTGACAAATAAGGAGAAGCTTGTTGCCACAAAGCTTTGATGTCCATTTTTTAAAATTTATCATGTACTATTACTGACAATGGTTAATTGATTTCAGGTGATGACAGGTTCTCATAAGAGGTTTGTAAACAATGAAAGGATTGAACTGTTTCACTGAATTTATGATAGGCACTAGAAGATGCCATAAGCCCTGCTAGCATATTGGTGTATTGAATGTTTGTATTGATTTTAGGAATTTTGTTGGCTGAAGAATATAGTGTAAGATTCACTTTAGATGGAAAATTTTGGCACAGCTTTTATGACTGATGATAGATTTAACCAGTGATACACCCCATTTTTGGTAGCTTACTTTAGGTCAGGGATACTTCAAGTATGGGTTCAGGATAAAGGCTCCTGATATTCTTGTGTTTAAAGTGATGTGCTACTTTCCCCATGTGAAGAATTGCATCTTACAAGCTATAAAGTGTTTTTCATCAAGGTTTTTCTTGATACACTGGTCTCCTGGAGTTTCAGAACACTTTTGAAGTTTACGAAACGTGGTAATGGCATTCAGGGAACCTCTTAAATATAGAAATTAAAGACAAAAGTCTATTTTATCTTTAATAGTCTGCTTATATTGAGCGTATGGTTGGCTCACATATGTACCGTAATAACATTCAGGTTATTTTATATGATATGTTTTACCCTGCTGCTTATCTTGAGCGTATGGTTGGCCTCACATTTTATAGGTCGACTTATATACCCGATATTAGTTAAACTCATAAAAATTTACTCAGAACTGGGGGGTCGACTTATCTTCCGGTCGACTTATACGCCGAAATATACGGTAATCACCATAGTTTGGTTAATAGAAGTGTTGATAATAAGGGACTGATTAAAGTGTTCTTTAGTTAGTGACTGTGAATTTTGCTGTACAGTATGCAAGTACCCCTCATAATGTCTGGTTTGTGTTTGCAAGAGGTAAATCGTGTTAGAATTCTTGACGTATTAAGGGTTGGTTGGTTCAGGATTTAACATGTATTTGTTTGTGATGGTTTAGTTAGTCATGTGTTCAGGAAAATGATTGCTCATGACTGGCAAAACATGGAATTCAAAAAGAATTAGTTTCTGTTTGTGGCATATGGCATTCACAAAGTGTGAATGTTTGTGTGCATGATAATTTAGCTCTCAAGTTTAAGATGGAGACAGTGGATATTGTTATTCAGAAATGAAATCCTGACAGAGGAGTTTGGCACTTAATTGTATGTTTGTAACAGAACAGTATTAGTTTTGTATTAGTTTGTGATACTGAGTTCAAGTCTCAGTTTATGTTCTGCAAAGTAAATGAGGATCCAGGACATGACTGTGATTTTCAAGACTTTCATATTGTTGCACAACAAGGTTTGGAACTTGCTGTCTTTGTTACTAAGCTCATGATGTGAAGTTTGCAGCACATGATAAGTTTATGTTGTAGGAAGCCTGGGATTCAGAAAACAATTGTTCATGACAAGTTTGAATCATGAAATCTTTCTTAGTGACTGTGTGATTTAGAACTTATTAGTTCATATTAGTTTGTGATACTTTAAGTCTGTAGCAGGAAATCAGTTGTAAAAGTTTTATTTTCAGCTTTCGGGCTGTTAGTTCAGGAAGTCTTTGGGTATGATATTGCAATCTTGAAGTTTTCAGGGGACTTTTGCCTCATGGAAGTCTTAGTGTGTGGTAGTTTTGCCTTTAGGGTGTCTGTTAGTTTGTGATAGTTTTGCCTTCAGGATGTCTGTTAGTTAGTGATAGTTTTGCCTTCAGGATGTCTGTTAGTTAGTGATAGTTTTGCCTTCAGGATGTCTGTTAGTTAGTGATAGTTTTGCCTTCAGGATGTCTGTTAGTTAGTGATAGTTTTGCCTTCAGGATGTCTGTTAGTTTGTGATAGTTTTTACCTTCAGGATGTCTGTTAGTTTATATAATGGTTTTGCCTTAAGGAAATCCTGCTGTTGTCTTTAAGGAGTAGTATGTAGATACCGGAAACACTCGACATCAAGAATTCTGTCAATTTCTAAGGCCGTTTTACAAGATTTTTTTTGCCCTCAGGAAGTTAGTTTGTGACACCTTTGTGATAATTTGCGATAGTATTGCTTTTCAGAACTGCTTTTAGTGTTTGTGCAGTATCATGTACTCTCCTTATGTCCAATAATTTCTGATATGTCATAGTGTTTGTGCTAAGTATGCATTCAGGAATTGGCTATTAGCATTACTAGCAAACTTGCCCATCTACGATGGGTGATAAAATACGGGTGCAGAAGTGAAAAATTTATATGTACTATTTGCTCAGCAATATTAAAATATGGGCGATTACACGAATAGTCTCTCTCTCTCTCTCTCTCTCTCTCTCTCTCTCCCGTAATGTAATTCAAGGGACGATCACTGAACGCAGAGAAATTCTTATTCATTGTTGTTTCCCCTCTTTTAATGATATTCTCTCTCTCTCTCTCTCTCTCTCTCTCTCTTAAAGTAAGTGAAGGGACGATCAATGAACGTAAAGAAGTTCGTATTCATTATTGTTTGCCCTCTTTTAATGATTCTCTCTCTCTCTCTCTCTCTCTCTCTCTCTCTCTCAATGTAAGTCAAGTAACGAAGACGGTGATGGGATTATCTGATTACTTAGCTCTCAAATCACAAATTATCTCCTCTCTCTTTCTCTCTCTCGTTTTTCGATAGCAAGATAAAATTATAAAATTGTAGTGCATTAATGTCGTTAAATGGCTCTCTCTCTCTCTCTCTCTCTCTCTCTCTCTCTCTTTCTGTTTGGTGACTTTCATTTAACGGAACAGGGATCTTGATTGGTTCGTTTCTTTGTCAATTACTTAGCATGGTGATACGAATAATAAAGTATCTTTCTTTTCATTATGTTACTGCAAAGACGCAACTTGTATGTCAGTGCGTTATGGCTACTGATAAATGCTATTATGCTACTGTGTCTTCCAAAAAAAAGAGTAGAAAGTAGGAACTTGTCAGTTCCCGTTTTATTATATCCATTGGCAGGATCGAAATTCCGAAGCAACTTTACCGGGCAGTACTTCTTCAACGTTAGTTTGTGCACTGGCAGTCCCGATGGATTTAAGTTATTCAAAAAATCCTGCGGATATTGATGATAATTTTCATCTTCTATTGTATCCGAGCTGAAATATTTGCGACTTTCTCTGGAGAAGTTGTACAGAAATTATGTATGAAAAATCGTAAAGTAACTAAGTCTACGGGAATAACCAGCCTCGTTTCACGGCCAGAAAGAGTTCCGTTTCAGGGAATCCCTTCTCACCCCCACCCCCTACAAAGGAGGGGGTTAGGTTGGATGAAACCCAATTACAAACCATCTTAGGGGTCCCCACCATAACCCTGCCAAGTTTCATGCCCATCTGACCAGCCGTTTGGTCGTGTTTGTGCTGTCATCAAGGAATGATAGTATTTTGTTAAAATTTTTGTGCATTTAGAAAATCAGCTGATTTTTTGCTTTGAAAGGATTGATAGTTCATGAACTCCCCCACCCCAAGTCTTTCTTCAGTTTTGAATTTTTCTCTAGGAAGTTCAATTTCATGATTTTTTTTTTGCCTGAAATAATGTTTAGAATTCTGTTTTATGTGTACAGCATGACAGTTGATAAATTTTCCCCAAAAATATCTTCAGTTGGGATTTTTTTTTTTCAAGAAAATGTGTTAGTTTGTCAACTTTTCCTTTAAAAACTGTTAGTTTCTTAGTGTTGCTTAAAGTATTTGCCTAAATTGTGGTCTGTTATGATGTTGAGTATAAAATGCCAACCCAAAGTGTCTTCTAAACCTGCTTTAGTGGGGAAAGTGAGAACAATTCTCAATCTCGTATCCTGTTGTAGTGGTCAATATGAAACTATTTATTTATATTGTTCTAGAGTATTACACTGCAGTTTCTAAAGTCCTTCATCCTTGTTCTTGTAAGCAATGTAAAAAGAGTTTTTTTCTAGTGAGATTTTTTTTTCTAGTGAGCCTTATAAAACATTATTGAATTTCAGCAGTAATCCTTCAAAAGTGCCATTCAAGTTCAGCAAAGATGAGCAGGTTAAAAATTTTGATTATAGATTATTATAAATTTTACTCTGGCTGAGAAAATAACTATAATTTTGTAGTTGTACGTTTTGCAAGTTTTAATCAACCATATCCTCAAATGTACATTTGAAAAACTCAACAGGAAATTGTATTTAAAGTGGAGAAATCTTGAAATGATACAGGGTCGAAATCAGTCTTTTCAGTTAAAACAAATGAAGTTAAAGAGATACATTTATCTAGGAAAACTTTAGATAACCGAAGTCACTCGTATTGATTATTTCTGTTTATCCTAAAGTCATCACAATTGACTTATTTCCCGACACCTTTTTAGCATTGTGTTTTTAGACGGAGGTGCCAGTGCTGGTGGCAGAATTGAAACTGCTCTTATTTATTACATTATAAACAGTAATAAACAAGTTTTTCCTCTATTATTGGCATCCTGATGTGAAATTTTAACACAAAATGCTGGAAAAAAAATCAGGGAACCAGGCTTTGTGAAACTGCCTTGATAAATTTTAACTGCATATTCAAAAGAAAATGAAATTTTCCACATAAGCAGCTTAAAAAAGTTTTGTATAAATTCATATTGAGTATTTTTTAGTAATTTTTTCATTAAAGCTCTCAAATAATTTTTTTTTTTTGCTAAACTACAAAGTATAAGGGGGTAAAACGCTTGTGAATGTTTAGTTTAGTTTACCTTACAGTATTTGTTGCTTGGTTATTTTCTACGAGGTTGAATTAGACCCATTTTCTATGACTTGACGCGAAGGGCATTGCTGAAGAAAATTCTATGGAAAAAAAAATAATGGTGTAGCCCTAAATATGTTCAAACTCCGTAGGCATAATCAAATTATTCATAGAAAACTGGACTTTTATTTTTGCCAATACATTAGTTTACTCAACAAAAATTCTGGTATAAACTACTTGTTAAACACCCCATGTTTAACTTAAATTCTACACACCAGGCAAGCTAGTAGCTATAGTTGTCACATTCATGTGTGGGGCTTCCTTATTTATATATTTATTTTCTGACTTCAGAGTGGTTTCAGCCGTGACAGAAATGAGACCTTTTGATAAGCATTAAAGGTAAGACATTTCCTCATCTTAGTAATTAGTTTAGAAAAAAGGATTCTCTTAGCCCAGTTTCAAAAGACCTACATCTGATTGGATGTCTCCTGCTGGGGACATTTTAAAACCACCTTCTCGGGTCACTGACGTGCTGACCCCAAGGAATGAAAAATAAAGCTCTGGTTTTATTTTAATGATTAACTGAGCTAGCTTCCCTAACTTGAGATATGTTAAGGAATAAATCACTAATAATTAAAGAGATATTTTTCCCATTACAAAGCTTTTCCCTCGGGGAAGAATTGATTCATGTCCACTCTAATATCAAGGACAACTGTTCCTAACGGAACCAAACAGCTCCTCTTATGGGTCTTGTCTTATAGGAAATTGTCAGAGTTTTGCTCTTGTAGTACTGGTTTGGTACATCTTAGAGGATAGAGTACACCACTTTCCAAACCCCTTTGAGATTCAAGTTTAGAGTCGTTTTCTAGCTAATAGCGCTGGTGAGTTTTGATAATCATTAGGAACGCCTCAATAGGAGTAAATACTGTCTTCACATGTGGAGAACTCTTTTGTTGCAGAGTGATGTGACATCCTGGGTAAGTGGAGTCAATCTAACCCTAGTATTAGGCTAGTGTAAGGACAACACTTTTCCCTATTTTCATTGTAACCAATCATCAAGTCGCGTTGTCCTTACTTCCATCCGATAGAGCGTTCCGCGGCCTTTTCGCTGATGTATAACACTTGCAATTCCATTATATGTACGCTTTATTATATCTAAATGAATGTCTGTAAGAAAACACAAATTTACCGTCTCGGAGTCATCTGTTTGCGGTGCGAGACTGCACTACATATCCGTCCGCACCTGTCTATGTCAACCCAGTTTGTCTGTAAATAAATTATCAGTACCCAGCTACCTGTCTTAATCTCTGATCCTCGCAACTGGTGACCTTCCCGGAGTTGGTGACACAAGCGGTTTTAGGCCAGCCTTTAACGGACTAAATACGGCCGCTCACCTTCAGAGAACCTTTAACGGACTCAATACGGCGCCACAGTTTAGGTCTCTGAAAACTCCACTGCGAGGACGACCAACGCCATTAACGGACTAATCACGGCACTGCTTCCCAGCGTGTTTTGGCGTTTATTTCGAGGACGAGTAGCTGGGTGCTGGTCCACCCAACACAAAAGTCAGGCGGCGGTCCAGAAACATCCATCCGACCTCGCGGCCCTCCTTGTCTCACCTGGGGGACACCAGATATCTTCTCGACCCGCCGCAACTGCGGGCCTCCTCGGTTTTTCCCCCGGCGCCATTGCCGCACCTGCGAGTCCCCAGACGAAAGCCCCTGCCTGCCGGCGCCGCATGCTATAAGCCCAGGGGACGTGCTTTACCCCACCACCGACGTCGCTGCCTGTGGGCTTCCCCTGCCTGCCGACACTGCTGCTATAAGCCAGGGACGTGCTTTAAAACCCACCCCCCGACGTCCGCTGCCTGTGGGCCTCCCCCCTGCCTGCCGACGCCGTTGCTACACCGAGGGAACCTGCTTTCCCACCCACCGACGTCTCGGCGCCCACACGTGGGGCCTGCATCTCGGCCCCCTGACGTCGCTGCCTGTGGGGCCTCTTCAAACTCGACGCTGCCGTTTATTCCTGGGGCTCGCTCGCCTTCCTGACGTCGATGCGACACCTGTGAACCTGCTCACCCTTCTGACGCCGCCGCCTGCAGTCCTCCTCGGCCTACCGACAGTCCGACACCGCTGCCACGCCTGTGGCGGGCCTCCCCTGCCTGCCGACGCCGCTACCTGTGGGTTTTCCTCGACCTGCTGACGCCGCTGCTCACCTGTGGTTCCGCCATGCCCGCGGGACGCCACTGCCGCACCTGGGGATTCCCACGGCCCCGTCCCCACCACACACAATGCAGCTCTCTCTCGCAGTCTTGGTCGCCCGGCCATACAGTAGAACCCCCAGGCTACCGCCAGGGGAGGCATCCTGTCGATCAGCAAAACCGAAGGGACTATACTCGAGGACGCCCCACATCAAGTGCCACAACGACACGGGGTCGCCCCCTGCCTCTAAATTGTCATGTAATTTGTCATCCAATAATTACTCCATAATCATTGTCTTGGGGGGAGTATTTGTAAGGACAACACTTTTTCCCTAGTTCATTGTAACCATCATCAAGTCGCGTTGTCCCTACTTCCATCCGATAGAGCGTTCCGCGGCCTTTTCGCTGATGTATAACACTTGCAATTCCATTATATGGACGCTTTTTATTATATCTAAATGAATGTCTGTAAGAAAAAACACAAATTTACCGTCTCGGAGTCATTTCTGTTTGCGGTGCGAGACTGCACTACATATCCGTCCGCACCTGTCTATGTCAACCCAGTTTGTCTGTAAATAAATTATCAGTACCCAGCTACCTGTCTTAATCTTTGATCCTCACACTAGACAAAGCTATTAGGAAAGCTGTATTGAACGCACACCTATAGGGTAGTGTCCCCATTTAGTACTCAAGTATATCCTTGTTTTATGTTGTTGCAAGAGCCCCTTTAGTCTCTAGTTGAGATCGTTGCTTGTTCCTACTGTACAAGACCTGTTTTTCCGCAGTCGCAGACCCATCTAAGGAGCTGTTTGGTTCCGTTAGGAACAGTTGTCCTTGATATTAGAGTGGACATGAATCAATTCTTCCCCGAGGGAAAGGCTTTGTAATGGGGAAAATATTCCTTTAATTATTAGTAATTTATTTAGGAATTGATTCATCCACCTCCTCTAATATCTTTACGCTACTATTGTAAGAGTGATTGGAACTGTGAAATGTTTTTCATTTTTGTTGTGGACACGAGTGCGTGGCAGTGTAGCCAGTCCCTTGTTTTATTTTTCTTTCGCTCTGAGTATGGTGGCGCTGCCCTGAATCTTTTGTCTGCAATTTGGTAACACTAAAAGACACGTAAGAATCACGAATGGTTTCATGTGAGGACGTCAACCTGTCCACTCTTCATTTTGGCTACTTTACCAAATTAGTAATACAAATTATTATCCATCCCTTGCAAGGGATCTAGTCCAGATTTTCTGAAGACTAGTAAATTAATCAAGGCCAGGAGACTAGGCCTGGGAGAAATTTGGCATGATGTAATGAGTAATAAAGAAACAAGCTGAATACAGGAATTTTCTTCAATACCCCTAAATGGAAATCAGCACTTCAATTGACTCCCAGTGGGAAGACATCACCTGGCCATCAATCAGTAATAAGACCCAATACGTCACACACCAGGAATATCATGTAATAGCAGGTATGACCAGGCCTACCCTAATTCCAGGCAAGCGTAAAGGTCATTAGTCTTCATACCCATCGTGTCAACTATGACACAGTACCATTCTCTGACCCCTGTCTCCAGGGAAGAAGACTGACAAACAGTGTATATGTATAGTACCTAATGTTATTATTCTTATTCTCGTATCGTAATGTCATGGTGAGGGAAAAATCCTCCGTGACAAAATGGCTGTACAATAATCAATTAGTCCTGGGTTTTCATTTTCTCTGTAAGTAAAATAAAATCCCCATTTTTCCAATAGCAGCAAGTTCCCTTGTAATAGGTACACATTACAGGGTGCTACCACAGTAACAAAATTGAGTACCTAAATAGGCTATCACCAAAAATACACCCTGAAATGCATAAATTACTACGACAAAAGGCTCTGAAACACAGTAGGAGGGGGGGGGGGGGGAGGCTAAATTGTTCAGCATCTGATGTAATATCTACCTCGACAGGTAATACTTGAAATTTGACGAGCTAACTCAATTCCTAATGGACTGCTTATAGATAAAGGAATATGACTAGCCTATAACCAACACTAATTACCTTGGTAAGAACCTAA
>NC_061102.1:11343693-11365251 GCF_015104395.2 Macrobrachium nipponense
TTAGGTTCTTACCAAGGTAATTAGTGTTGGTTATAGGCTAGTCATATTCCTTTATCTATGAGCAGTCCGTTAGGAATTGAGTTAGCTCGTCAAATTTCAAGTATTACCTGTCGAGGTAGATTTTACATCAGATGCTTGAACAATTTAGCCTCCTACTGTGTTTCAGAGCCTTTTGTCGTAGTAATTTATGCATTTCAGGGTGTATTTTTGGTGATAGCCTATTTAGGTACTCAATTTTGTTACTGTAGTAGCACCCTGTAATGTGTACCTATTACAAGGGAACTTGCTGCTATTGGAAAAATGGATTTTACTTTCAGAGGAAAATGAAACCCAGGACTTTAATTGATTAATGTACAGCCATTTTGTCACGGAGGATTTTTCCCTCACCATGACATTACGATACGAGAATAAGAATAATAACATTAGGTACTATACATATACACTGTTGTCAGTCTTCTTGCCTGGAGACAGGGGTCGGAGAATGGTACTGTGTCATAGTTGACACGATGGGTATGAAGACTAATGACCTTTACGCTGCCTGGGAATTAGGGTAGGCCTGTCCTACCTGCTATTACATGATATTCCTGGTGTGTATTGGGTCTTATTACTGATGAGGCCAGGCGATGTCTTCCCACTGGGAGGTAATTGAAGTGCTGATTTCCATTTTAGGGGTATTGAAGAAAATTCCTGGTATTCAGCTTGTTTCTTTATTACTCATTACATCATGCCAAATTTCTCCCAGGCCTAGTCTCCTGGACTTGATTAATTTACCTAGTCTTCAGAACTCCTGGATTAGATCTCTGGACTAGATCCCTGGATTAGATCTCTGGACTAGATCCCTGGACTAGATCCCTTGCAAGGGATGGATAATAATTTGTATTACTAATTTGGTAAAATAGCCAAAATGAAGAGTGGACAGGTTGACGTCCTCACACGAAAGCATTCGTGACTCTTACGTGTCTTTTAGTGTTACCAAATTGCAGACGAAAGATTCAGGGCAGCGCTACCATACTCAGAGCGAAAGAAAAATAAAACAAGGGACTAGCTACACTGCCACGCACTCGTGTCCACAACAAAAATGAAAATTTCACAGTTCCAATCACTCTTACAATAGTAGCGTAAAGATATTAGAGGAGGATGATGAATCAATTCCTAAATAAATCACTAATAATTAAAGGAATATTTTTCCCATTACAAAGCTTTTCCCTCGGGGAAGAATTGATTCATGTCCACTCTAATATCAAGGACAACTGTTCCTAACGGAACCAAACAGCTCCTCTTATGGGTCTTGTCTTATAGGAAATTGTCAGAGTTTTGCTCTTGTAGTACTGGTTTGGTACATCTTAGAGGATAGAGTACACCACTTTCCAAACCCCTTTGAGATTCAAGTTTAGGGTCGTTTCTAGCCAATAGCGCTGGTGAGTTTGATAATCATTAGGACGCCTCAGTAGGAGTAAATTCTGTCTTCACATGTGGAGAACTCTTTTGTTGCAGAGTGATGTGACATCCTGTGTAAGTGGAGTCAATCTAACCCCAGTATTAGGCTAGACAAAGCTATTAGGAAAGCTGTATTGAACGCACACCTATAGGGTAGTGTCCCCATTTAGTACTCAAGTATATCCTTGTTTTAAGTTGTTGCAAGAGCCCCTTTAGTCTCTAGTTGAGATCGTTGCTTGTTCCTACTGTACAAGACCTGTTTTTCCGCAGTCGCAGACCCATCTAAGGAGCTGTTTGGTTCCGTTAGGAACAGTTGTCCTTGATATTAGAGTGGACATGAATCAAAGCTTTGTAATGGGAAAAATATTACTTTAATTATCAGTGATTTATTCCTTAACATATCTCAAGTTAGGGAAGCTAGCTCAGTTAATCATTAAAATAAAAGCAGAGCTTTATTTTTCATTCCTTGGGGTCAGCACGTCAGTGACCCGAGAAGGTGGTTTTAAAATGTCCCCAGCAGGAGACATCCAATCAGATGTAGGTCTTTTGAAACTGGCCTAAGAAAATCCTTTTTTCTAAACTACTTACTGAGATGAGGAAATGTCTTACCTTTAATGCTTATCAAAAGGTCCCATTTCTGTCACGGCTAAAACCACTCTGAAGTCAGAAAATAAATATATGAATAAGGAAGCCCCACACATGAATGTGAAAACTATACTAGCTTGCCTGGTGTGTAGAATTAAAGTTAAACATGGTGTGTATAACAAGTAGTTTATACCAGAATTTTTGTTGAGTAAACTAATGTATTGGCAAAAATAAAAGTCCAGTTTTTTATGAATAATTTGATTATGCCTACGGAGTTTGAACATATTTAGGGCTTCACCATTATTTTTTTTCCATAGAATTTTCTTCAGCAATGCCCTTCGCGTCAAGTCATAGAAAATGGGTCAAATTCAACCTCGTAGAAAATAACCAAGCAACAAATACGTAAGGCAAACTAAACTAAACATTCACTAGCGTTTTACCCCTTTATACTTTGTAGTTTAGCAAAAAAAAAAAATTATTTGAGAGCTTTCATGAAAAAATTACTAAACATACTCAATATGAATATATATATAAACATTTTTAAGCTGCTTATGTGGAAAATATCATTTGTTTTGAATATGCAGTTAAAATTATTTGCATTATTTATCAAGACAGTTTCACAAAGCCTGTTCCCTGATTTTTTTCCACCATTTTGTGTTAAAATTTCACATTAGGATGCCAATAATAGAGGAAAAACTTGATTTTTACTGTTTATAATGTAATAAATAAGAGCTTCAATTCTGCCACCAGTACTGGCACCTCCGACTAAAAACACGATGCTAAAAAGGTGTCGGGAAATAAGTCAATTGTGATGACTTTAGGATAAACAGAAATAATCAATACGAGTGACTTCGATTATCTAAAGTTTTCCTAGATAAATGTATCTTTTTAACTTCATTTGTTTTAATTGAAAAGGCTGATTTCGACCCTGTATCATTTAAAGATTTCTCCCCTTTAAATACAATTTCCTGTTGAGTTTTTTAAATGTACATTTGAGGATATGGTTGATTAAAACTTGCAAAACGTACAACTACAAAATTATAGTTATTTTCTTAGCCAGAATAAATTTTATAATGATCTATAATCACAATTTTTAACCTGCTCATCTTTGCTGAACGTGAATGGCACTTTTTAGGGATTACAGCTGAAATTCAATAATGTACTTCAGTTATTTTACTTTTATTGTATTTTACTGGTAAAGCATTCATTAAATTGCCTTCTTAAAGTTAAACCATTAATATTACACGTACATTACTTATTGAAAAGTCTGCAAAAACTTGAAAATTTAAAACATTACTTCAAAACTGTTGTATATTATATACTTAATTTGGTGCCATGTAAGTTAACAGAGATTTACATGATAACTATGAGCAGTCTATATGATTAAATAAACTAAAATACACTAGTGAATTATATTTTATTCAAAATAAGAAGCCATCCTTCAATTTATATCACAACAAAAGCAATTAATTATACCTAGACACATACAAGCCACCCAAAAGCAGACAAGTGACCTAAACCCCTTTAGTGGAATAAGCGCACCTTTAGGCAACCCCCAACCCCAGAAAAAAACACTTTGTCTTAGAGGACCAGACACCATTCAGTGTAAGTGAATGAGTCCGGTAAATGGTTGGAGACGGGCAAAGCTACTGTCTTCCTACCCCATTCTTCCACCCCCAGCAGGATAGGAGGTCACACTAACGTCAACCTTCACTGTACACATGGACCACCGGGCCAATTTAGGCTCTGTGTGATATGTCTTACAAAAATCCACCCCATTGCCAGGTAATTGGGGAGGAATGTCTAGTACCTGATTTAAACATTCCTCTGAGTGTTTAATGTTAGATTTTCTCTCAAATTGTTCCCACCTCCAGTTTTACAAGACCACGAACAAAGGCATTTTTCTTTAGTCTCACACACCAAGGCTACAATGTATGAAAACATAAGGATTATATTAGGCCTACAAATAACAACTTAGTTTTATAAGGCTCACTAGAACAAGGATAAAGGACTTTAAAAACTGCAGTGTAATACTCCCTAGAACATTGAGAATTGTTCTCACTTTCCCCACTAAAGCAGGGCTAGAAGACACTTTGGATTGGCATTTCATACTCAACATCATAACAGACCACAATTTAGGCAAATACTTTAAGCAACACTAAGAAACTAACAGTTTTTAAAGGAAAAGTTGACAAACTAACATATTTTCTTGACAAAAAAAAAAAATCCCAACTGAAGATATTTTAGGGGAAAATTTATCAACTGTCGTGCTGTACACATAAAAAAGAATTCTAAACATTATTTCAGGCAAAATAAATCATAAAATTGAACTTCCTAGAGAAAAATTCAAAACTGAAGAAAGACTTGGGGTGGGGGAGTTCACGAACTATCAATCCTTTCAAAGCAAAAAATCAGCTGATTTTCTAAATGCACAAAAATTTTAACAAAATACTATCATTCCTTGATGATATCACAGCACAAACTGAAATTTCCCAAGTGCAAATAATGCTAATAGCCAATTCCTGAATGCATACTTAGCACAAACAACTATGACACCTTTCTAGATAAAACATATCAGAAATTATTGGACATAGGGAGAGTACATGATACTGCACAAACACTAAAACCAGTTCTGAAAAGCATTACTATCACAAATTATCACAAAGGTGTTACAAACTAACTTCCTGAGGGCAAAACAATCTTGTAAAACGGCTTTAGAAATTGACAGAATTCTTGAAGTCGAGTGTTTCCGGTATCTACACACTACTCCTTGAAGACAAAAGCAGGATTTCCTTAAGGCAAAACCATTATATAAACTAACAGACATCCTGAAGGCAAAACCACCACAAACTAACGGATATCCTGAAAGCACAAACTATCACAAACTAACAGACATTCTGAAGGCAAAACCACCACAAACTAACAGACATCCTGAGGGCAAAACCTATCACAAACTAACAGACATCCTGAAGGCAAAACCACCACAAACTAACCAGACATTCTGGAGGCAAAACCACCACAAACTAACCAGACATTCTGGAGGCAAAACCACCACAAACTAACAGACATTCTGAAAGCAAAAACTATCACAAACTAACAGACATCCTGAAGGTAAAACCACCACAAACTAACAGACATCCTCAAAGCAAAAACTATCACAAACTAACAGACATTCTGAAGGCAAAACCACCACAAACTAACAGACATCCTGAAGGTAAAACCACCACAAACTAACAGACATCCTGAAAGCAAAAGCTATCACAAACTAATAGACATTCTGAAGGCAAAACCACCACAAACTTAACAGACAACCTGAAGGCAAAACTATCATAAACTAACAGACACCCTGAAGGCAAAACCATTATTGTTTCTTGGTTTTCTACAAGATTAAATACAGACTCACTATTTCTAACATGACATGGTAGAAAGTCCTGAATTAAATCTCTGAAGGCAGAATGGTAAAAATGTATGTTTAAACACCCATAAAGCAATTTATTATTCATAGAAGATAAACTGAACGGAACTTTTCTGAGCCATTATACATCTATGTTGGTAACAAGAATTCTGGCAGTAAAAACCTACAGGCTATATAAACCAGTCATTAGACACTACACATCAAGTAAACTTGTACAAAATTATCACAGTCACGTACTAAGTGTAAACTAAGACTTGTCAGTGGCAGCCTTACCAACACTATTAAAGACTTCCTATTTAAAACTATTTTCTTTAACATCTAAGAGTGATTCCAGCAGTGGCAGAGGAAAAGGGAACTTTCAGAAAAGCAGTGGAAGCAAGGACCTTTCCCAATCTTAGCAATCAGCTTAAAAAACAGTCCTTCGAAGTCAATTTAAAAAACCTCCCTGATATCTGGCTGGCTGCCTTTTGCTAAGGACACTAAAACCTCCTTCTCAAGTCAATGATATGCTGACCTGTTCTTTACATTTTAGATCTTTCCAGTATCTTTCCTACTTTATATTTATCTGCATAATGTATGGAGAACTTCTGTCCTTCAACTTGCATCTCTTTAATAATGAAAAGCAATTTTTAATTATTTCAAACTCCCAGGTTCACAGATCTGTATTTCAAACTCTAGTTCTCAATCTGTTCTCAAAAATAAAACACAAAAGCCTCCCTTCCAACAAATTATGAAAAGATAAAACTCACAACTGAAATTGTCACACCAAACATTAACTGTTTAGAATTTACAGCCTATATGTACTATACATTTTCTAAATTCACAAAAAATGGATGACATGAGCTCAAATCAACTGACATCAAAAGTTACATCACAATTTCACATCCTAACAAACCGAGATCCTAATTGAACAACAAATGGTCATGTATAACTGTACGTAATGAGTTAGACATGTATGCATAGAAGTATCAAGTAAATTGTACCAAATCAACAATTTCCCCCAGAAAAGCGTAATGTATATAGTGATGCACACCAAATGTAGGAGACATGAGAATTGAAGAAGAGTCTATCTATGAAAGTACCAGCCACTGCTCTTGTAAATTCCAACGTCTAGCCAGAGAATTCCTTCCTCTGATTGAGCAAGGAAAACAGAAATATTTCCTCAAAGGAAAACAATAAGGCACCATTAGCTGACCCAAAATCTTACAAAATAGCAAAAGAAACTGAGAAATTCCCAATAAAAAGTCAAACAGGCACACAATGATTCAACAACAGCAGCCATATTTTTACCTTGCTGAAATGGTGCTCTTGTTGTTTCAATAACCCCCATAATCCAATAATTTATCATCAGGATTTTACTCGTTAAATTTTGCTGTTCACAAAATGACAAGAATGGAAGCATTCATCTTGACTTAACAGTCACTTTTGTCATCTTCTCTTTATCCCCTTATGGACAGGAATCCACTGCATTTCAGTAGTTACCCTTGCTTCATACTGTTTTTAGGATAATAGCTTTGAATGGTATCTATTGCACTTCTAATATTGAAGGTTGTAAATTTTTGGAGTGGGATATTAATGATTATGCACACAGTTCTTTAAGAAAGTAGAGGCAATGTGTACTAAAGAGAACTGACTTTTTTTTATAAATCATATAGCAGTGCATGATCAGTAGGACTAATGGTATAGTGCAAAGTGCAAAGTATGTGTAATGCAGCAGCATTTAAATTTGCGCTATAAATTTGCTAAGGTGATATATACCAAATGTGATAGCTTGCAAAGAAAAACTGAGAAAAGTCACTGATAAAAGTCACTGAAAGTCAAATATGTATCTTCAACTTGACAAAAAATGTGAAATATTGTGACAGCATAAATGCAACAAGAAACATGCACAATGTCTCTAATCATCACACTACGTAATTTTAAAACCCTAACAAAGGATTAGACATACAGTACTTCAGTTTTCCACAGACTTTGTCCACAGGGAACAATCTTTCCTCAAATTCCACCCTCTCAAATCAATACTGTAGTCACAACCCAGGATGTGATAATGTTACAATTTTGTGGAATTACTTTGTGCCTCTATGGTGTAACTTGGTTTTAGGCTGGACCTACTGTTATGCATGAACCCACTAACATTGGGCCTTGTTACACTTCCTAGTTGAATGAAAGGGGCCTTGTTACACTTCCTAGTTGAATGAAAGGGGCCTTGTTACACTTCCTAGTTGAATGAAAGGAGACTTTGTGAGATGTGAGAATAAAGCTGAAATACAGAAGTCCTTGTACATGACCACAATGTGCAATTTGGTATTAGTACAAGATTTTCCCATAACTGAAAGTTTGAAGTTTAAACGTTAACAGAATAAGAGCTTATAGAAAATTTACGTTACTGAAACTCAACAGTCATGACATGGGATATATCGATACTTCAATATAAACATGATTAATACCTTAAATACAAATTTTTCCTATATATCAAGACATTGCAGCATCAAAAAGCAATGGAATTCACAAAACTTACAATTTAAGAATAATACTCATGAACTTCTCAACTCATTTGTTTATAAGCCTATATGCATCTAAAATATAACTAGTATCCTATGTGTTAAAAAGTAACCATAAACACTGACTTGAATTATTTTTGCTCACAAGCCTAGGCAAAAATCTTATATCAAATTTCAATGCATGTAATTAATTCAAGTTTAAGGACTCCCCTGAAATAACCTGGACATAACATGATTACTTGCTTATAAGGTTTCATGAAAAGTTGCTCTTAAGGTATACACTAAAGTATAACAAAATATGACTGCGAATTACCTAACCTAAAAACACTCAATTTGAACCACCAAATGCCAGAGCAGTATCTTGAAATATAGAGGCATGCCATGAAAATAATGCACTTGATAATAGACAGTACTTGAAGTAATATACTAATAACTCTTAATCATTGTGTTAAATGTTATGCAAAATGCAATATTCTCATGGCAAACTTTGTACAAAGTTCAGAGGGTACCATTTAAACACTTGAAAACTATGACAATTTCTCCATTAGTCAACATATATGAGATGAAAATTTAAAAACTAAAAACTAAATTCTTCCATATTTTCCTCCTATAATAAACTTAGCATTTATGCAACTTAATTCTGGACATGTAAGTGATATAATAGTACCTAGACTATTAAGAAACGAAATCTGAATTAACTTGGATATAATTCTGTACCTAAAACAAGCTAGGGGTGAAGACCACAAGAAATGCAAGAAAAGTTTCATCGCCAAGTTACTACCATATTTGAAACTATTCAACAATAACTATACGCCATGATAATAAAAACTATCTGGAAACACTTTAGCTTTAAAGACAAAATCATCAACTATTTCACAAAGGTATATCTAACAAGACTTAAGACAAAACTATACCTAATTATAATGACTATCACCAGGAACTTCATACAATACTATAACCTATTCTTTCTGATTAATGGACAACTTGCTATTATATGAAGCTCAGGAAAATCACAGAAAATTATCAGAATAAGCTACAATTAACCTTGCCTGAAGTTTTACAAAAATATTTGTACAAGCAGTCTCCGGGTTGCGTCAGACTTGGGTTCCGTCAATTCAAGTGTAGTACAGCACTTTTCCAATATATTCATTCAAAAATCGGTTCCAGGTTACAGCAGACGTTTCGATGTTACATCTTCGCCTTACGCCATGATGGAACAGTAAAAGTACATAAAGCTACGATATAAAGTCAAACTTTGGAGGTTTTTGGATGAACATCAGAATTCAAGTAAAATTCTGTACAATACACCCAGAGGATTAAAGCCAAGACTTTCATCACTTTCTCATTTTTATACATTTTTCTTGCAACGTTCTGGGTTACATTGTTTCCCGGGTTACAGTGCTGCAACAGAACCCCCAACGTAACCCAGGGACGGGACTACGTACCTAGGTTAATATGCAGTGAACAGTGACCAACTGGATATGTCACACTAAAGGTCTCAGTGCATGAGTATTCTGAAAAATATTGACAGCAAACACAAATTTTAAGAAGCAAAAGTATCCTTCACATACTTGTATGTATTCTGAAACTTTGTGATCTACTGGATAGCTGATATTAAACTAAAAAGGTTATTTTAAAAAAAACTAATGTATCCTCACCATACTTAACTATCTAATATGTGATATCAATTATGAATTTTCTGTAACAAACCACATATTTTGAAACACTTAACAAGTTGATATCGGTATTAAACTAACATCACGTTAGGTAAAGCCATACATATCATGAAACATGCTGATAAGAAATTACAGTAAAAAATATTTGCATTTTCAAACACAATGAGCTACATATCTGACTCTTGGTATCAATTTGTTATCTTATTTACTTTAAAAATTATAAATCATGAACAGCTTTGTCTGGTAAGCTGATACTAAATTTGAATAAAAAGTTATGTACATACCATGAAAAATAATGAGCTGCCGATAGCTAATACAAAACTGACAAAATATTAAGTTTACGTACGTAACCTGTAACATACTGGACCTATCTGATGACAACAGTGTATGTATTCTGAAACATTGTGATCTACTGGATAGCTGATATTAAACTAAAAAGGTTATTTAAAAAAACACTAATGTATCCTCACCATACTTAACTATCTAATACGTGATATCAATTATGAATTTTCTGTAACAAACCACATATTTTGAAACACTTAACAAGTTGATATCGGTATTAAACTAACATCACGTTAGGTAAAGCCATACATATATCATGAAACACGCTGATAAGAAATTACAGTAAAAAATATTTGTATTTTCAAACACATTGAGCTACATATCTGACTCTTGGTATCAATTTGTTATCTTATTTACTTTAAAATGATAAATCATGAACAGCTTTGTCTGGTAAGCTGATATTAAATTTAAAAAAAAAGTTATGTACATACCATGAAAAATAATGAGCTGCCAATAGCTAATACAAAACTGACAAAATATTAAGTTTACGTACGTAACCTGTAACATACTGGAGCTATCTGATGACTATCAAACTGGTCAGAATTTGACGTTGCACACGTATCCTGAAACACAGTGAACAATTTTGTATACTTACTAATAACCCACCAGATTTTACTTTGATATAAGCGATGTTTGACTCTAGTTACTACACTGTACATCAATTGGCAATGCTGTGACCTTGATAAACCAACACTTGCATGATACTAAAAGCTATCTTACCGAATGATAAAAGGAAGGAAGATATATTTTTTTGTATACCAAAGTATGACCACGTCCAACATGATGATAATGGGGTATTTTCTTTCTGTGTCATCTCTTTCATTACCAGCAATAATATTTATGTTCTAACAAATCACTGTACAGTAATATGTATACAAATTTGACGCAACAACTGAAACTTTCTTGAAATAATGTTCTTTCATTGGAGATCCTTCTGGAGTTACAAGGAGAGACTGTTGTTTGTTCAACTTGACATATCTATGCTTAAACCTATATATGACTTTCTGGAAAGATAAGATACAAGTTAATCACATCATATCTTATAATATTGAGTTTTTGACTTACAAGGTATTAAAATATGGACAACTTGTTTGAACTAAGCAGCAAGATGATCACATCATGTCACAGATTTTTTTTGCTTGCAAGGTTATAAATTACAGACAATTAGTTACTACAACAAAGCCCCAAGCATCCTGTAACACATGCCCCTTTTATTAAGACACAAATAGGACAGGTGCTTTTAACCCGTGTTGAACATCTGCAATCTCTAACCAAGGAGAGCCAAATGAAATTTAATTTAATCACAGCTACTGGCAGACATTAAAATAATAATTGGAATGCAGTAAAAATTTAACAAAAGAAAAAGTGTCGGAATCTTGGTATAACCTTCAATTAGCAAAATATATAACTAGTTACTTTTTATTTGAGTGACTGGTTATAACCTGTATGAGATCATTTCTAAAATAATCATTATTATTATTATTATTATTATTATTATTATTATTATTATTATTATTATTATTATTATTATTATTATTATTATTATTATTATTATTATTATTATTATTACTATTATTATTATTATTATTATTAGAAGAGCTAAATTAAGTGTACTGACCTTTTTGAGCATTAGCACTATTTTTTACTCTTTTTATCGCATTTGTTAGTTATAAAAAGAGTGTTTGTAATAATATAGCATATTCAAAAAGGCCTTGGAATTAACATGAAAGATCTAGAACTCCGTTGTTTTAATCTCCTCTGGGTAATATATATATATATATATATATATATATATATAATATATATATATATATATATATATATCGTATTTAGCTTTTTATCTATTTCCATTAGTGCATGCACTCTTATTACATATTCCTCCTTATAGCTTTAGTATTTCAAATAAATATAATTTCTATTAATTTGCCTTCTTTTTTTTGAGTTTGTCTTCTTAACATAAGAGTATTCTTCTTATTTTTCCTCTTTAGATTCGTTCTCCTTCATATTCTCAATACCTCTTCTTTGCTACCTGTTTTGTAATTTCACTCATCTCGGCCATTCTGTCCAGATTGGATTCTGCAATAACCCCTTCCTTTCTCGCGACAAACTTCTTGGGGCTCTCTTCTTCTGATCTTTCATATCTTGCCTCTTCCTCTTGTCCTTTGAAGTTCTTATAAAGTCCTTATCGGAAATGCAGGGTTTATTGATAACACTAATATTAAGAAATGGTCGTATAGCTTTAGAATGCTTCAAAATTAGAGAGTATTGCAAATATTGGATCCTCTGAAAAATGATTTCCATTTTACCATTTTTTTTTTTACTTTTCTCCATCTGTCTACAGTGGTACCTTGGCCGACGAGTTTAATTCGTTCTGTGGCCGAGCTCTTAGCTCAATTTGCCCGCACATCAAATCAATTTTCCCCACTGAAAATACTTATAATGCCTTATTATATAAGGAAAATACATTTCTAAATAACAAATATTGTATAAAAGCATAATAGAACATATAAGGTTT
Source organism: Macrobrachium nipponense (assembly GCF_015104395.2). Taxonomy (NCBI): domain Eukaryota; kingdom Metazoa; phylum Arthropoda; class Malacostraca; order Decapoda; family Palaemonidae; genus Macrobrachium; species Macrobrachium nipponense. The sequence continues at coordinate 11,356,165 of NC_061102.1, forward strand.
CATACATTGTACAGGTAGTGTTCAAGTTACGATAATTCATCTTACGATAATCTGATTTTACGAGAGACCAAATTACAATAGCCTAACTTTATCCCAAAAAACAGCAAAAGAGAATGATGAAAATATTGTTTTAACGTTATACTCGTTGCGTAAATGTGTACAACTATGAACAGCCGAACGAGAAACAGTTCTGTTTGCTAATTACAACCGAATTGGATAACAACATCCGTTTGGCTTGCATTTCAACCATCGTAGAATAAATAGGTCTGAGATATTTTTCTTTAATACTTTTATTCGCTATAGGTATATCAGAGAACAACAAAGAAATGTACGTTAAATTTTAACCATGTTGTAGCTGAAGCTGAGAAAACTGTTCAAGCTGCCAATGACTTTTATCGTGCATTGGCAACAAGGATAAAACTCCCGTAAACTTAAGCCATCAAACACAACCGTAGGTAAAACTGAGAGAAAATATTTTTAATCAAAACTACTAGGCTTGAAAGAATACATTTTACTGTTGTTTTCACGTCGATAACAGATAAATAATAGATAAATATCGTGAAAATAGCGATCGAAATCCCGCAATTTTTCTACTCAATAAACATGCCCCCAACATAATCTGTTAACAAGAAAATGATTTAGTTCACAATCACAACGAGTCGTATTCAAGTCATATTTCGACATAAAGACACGTCCGCATAACGAACAATTCCCTTGTCTCATATGAGTCAGGTATCTAAATTTATGCTAACTAGAAGCAAGAAAATTCGCTCAGAATTTAGTTGAATATGGCGAAACAAACTTGTACAAAGTTTAAGATTTAATGTTTAGCCAGTTGGAAAAGCTTCGTTAAAGGGCAAACATGAACATTGTCCAAAAATACATCGAAATAAACAGGCATCGGTCTAGGTCAGATATATACGTCAAGAATGGCCAGGCTCACGAAGTCTGTTTATTGCGTAGTGTGTGCAAGAACAATTATAATAATAAATAGATAAATAGCACTAGTTAAATAAATATTCAGGGCCACGCTAAACTATTTGGCTTCCCCAGTAGGACAACATAAATTGTCGTTAGGCAGCAACTGTTGGCTCAGATATCGTTTATTTCTTTATTTATTTATTGATTACCATCTATGTTAGTATTATTGCCATCTTAGAATTTTACTCTCAAGTTAGATCTTAGTTTCGAAGAAGAAATGCCCACCAGACTAGGTAAGACAGACGAGTTTCTGGCTTATTTTCGAAGAATAAGACTTACTTGACACAGGGTACACGTAAAAGATTGCTTGTGATTATATAATTAGAATAATGCTTGACAGAGTGTACACTAAATAGATTGTTTGTAGTTGTAATTAGAATAATACTTACCTGGCACGGGATATTCCAAATAGATTGCCTTTAGTTGTAATTAGAATAATACTTACCTGGCACAGGATAATCCAAATAGATTCTTCTAGTTGTAATTAGAAGCATTCTTACCTGGCACAGGTTATGCCAAATTGATTGCTTCTAATTGTAATTAGAAGTATACTTACCTGGCACAGGGTACGGCAAATAGATTGCATTTCGTTGTAATTAGAAGCATACTTACCTGGCACAGGGTACGGCAAATAGATTGCATTTCGTTGTAATTAGAAGCATACTTACCTGGCACAGGGTACGGCAAATAGATTGCATTTCGTTGTAATTAGAAGCATACTTACCTGGCACAGGGTACGCCAAATACATTGCATTTCGTTGTTAATTAGAAGATACTTACTGGCACAGGGTATATAAGTACATTGCTTCTAGTGTAATTAGAAGCATACTTACCTGGCACAGGGTACGCCAAATAGATTGTCTTTAGATGTAATTAGAAGCATACTTACCTGGCACAGGGTATATAAAATACATTGCTTCTAGTTGTAATTAGAAGCATACTTACCTGGCACAGGGTACGCCAAATAGATTGTCTTTAGATGTAATTAGAAGCATACTTACCTGGCACAGGGTACGCCAAATAGATTGTCTTTAAATGTAATTAGAAGCATACTCACCTGGCACAGGGTATATAAAATACATTGCTTCTAGTTGTAATTAGAAGCATACTTACCTGGCACAGGGTACGCCAAATAGATTGTCTTTAAATGTAATTAGAAGCATACTCACCTGGCACAGGGTATATAAAATACATTTGCTTCTAGTTGTAATAGAAGCATATTACCTGGCACAGGGTACGCCAAATAGATTGTCTTTAGATGTAATTAGAAGCATACTTACCTGGCACAGGGTATATAAAATACATTGCTTCTAGTTGTAATTAGAAGCATACTTACCTGGCACAGGGTACGCCAAATAGATTGTCTTTAGATGTAATTAGAAGCATACTTACCTGGCACAGGGTACGCCAAATAGATTGTCTTTAGATGTAATTAGAAGCATACTTACCTGGCACAGGGTACGCCAAATAGATTGTCTTTAAATGTAATTAGAAGCATACTCACCTGGCACAGGGTATATAAAATACATTGCTTCTAGTTGTAATTAGAAGCATACTTACCTGGCACAGGGTATGTAAAATACATTGCTTTTAGTTGTAATTAGAAGCATACTTACCTGACACAGGGTATATAAAATACATTGCTTCTAGTTGTAATTAGAAGCATACTTACCTGGCACAGGGTATATAAAATACATTGCTTCTAGTTGTAATTAGAAGCATACTTACCTGGCACAGGGTATATAAAATACATTGCTTCTAGTTGTAATTATAAGCATACTTACCTGGCACAGGGTACACCAAATAGATTGTCTTTAGATGTAATTAGAAGCATACTTCCCTGGCACAGGGTACACCAAATAGATTGCCTTTAGTTGTAATTAGAAGCATACTTCCCTGGCACAGGGTATTCCAAATACATTGCTTCTAGTTGTAATTAGATGCATACTTACTTGGCACAGGGTATATAAAATACATTGCTTCCAGTTGTAATTAGAAGCATACTTACCTGGCACAGGGTACGCCAAATAGATTGTTCGATGTAATTAGAAACATACTTACCTGGCACAGGGTACACCAAATACATTGCTTCTAGTTGTAATTAGGATCATACTTTACCTGGCCACAGGGTACGCAAATAGGATTTCTGTTTTATTTGTAAATGAAGCATACTTACCTGGCTCAGGGTACACCAAATAGATTGCTTCTGGATGTAATTTGAATGATACATACCTGGGACAGGGTACACGACAAAGATTGTTGTCATTTCCTTTGCTTCTTACAGTATTACGTATTTGGTTCCTGTCGTCTGATATACTAAGCACTGAAGACTCCTTCTGCAATCCAGGATTCCATATGCCCACATCTGGTCCTCGGGTCTCCAGCTGGCTTCTGTTTGGAAAGCTTTTAGTGCTTCTGAATCTTTTTCCTCCACTGTTATTGCCTAATGATTGGTTTGTTTTTTGGCCTTTCAGGTGAAGGTTAGACCGATGTTCGCGTTCTTCATGGTGTCTTGTTGATGAGATTATCTACTGGGGCCTCAATTTCTCTGCGCATTTCTCTCCAATTGCGTCTGGAGCTTCCGTACTTGTGTGGCTTTACCTCTGCTATTCCCTTTATATCTATTAGCTCTTCCTTTCTTCTTGTTGTCTAGTTCTCCAACTATTCCTCCTTCGTTGCGGCTGTCTGTGTTTTCCTAAGTCTCAACTTGAGATCCTCACTCGTCTTCCACAATCCAGGAATCCATTCGTTCACGTCTGGTCCTCAGGTCTCCAGCCTGCTTCTCTCTGGAAAGCTTTTAGGGCTGTCGCATCGTCTTCCTCCGCTGTTATTCTTTTATCTGAGCTTCCTTTTTACCTTAGATTTCAAATCAGACGCATGCAAGCTCCGAAGCCTTCAAAGATGGTTTCAAAGGATCTCGAAGCTTGCATCCAGTCTTTGGATCCAGTGAACCTTTAGCGTTGGGTGTACAGTTCATTTTTCAGTCCATCTTTGTATATTGAGTCTTCGTGTCAGCATGTGAATTTAATTTCATTATTCCTTTCTTGGTCGAACTTCACTGGGGGACAGGCCAGACCTGGAGCCTCAAGGATTCTAAAACGACTTAGAGGTAAACCACCCCTCACACTTGAGCTGAATTCTAATTGTATTTCTCCTAGTCAGTTCTGCTGCTTACTGAATGCTTCCCACCTTCAAGGAAGAGATTCCAGTAGATCTGAAGGAGCACGTTAGTGGGGGATGACCGTTGCTATGGCGGAGTGTGTAGTCTTCTTGATGAGATTATGTTCAGGGGCCTCAATATATAGCCTTAAATTTCATAATTCATTAAATCCCCCGAGGTCTCGTTCATCGAGTGCAGGTGTAGTAAAATAGGCGTGATCCGTGAGGTAATGCAAGTACGTGTGATTTTATTCCTTTCCTTTCGAAATTCTTCCGCTCGAATTTTGAATTTTCAACATACCGTGTAAGTTTCAGTCTGTTTCTTATATGTTCGGAAAAAAACGGGAATTTATCATTTGTCTCCAGTATACCAACTTCCTTGACATAACTTTGAGTCAGGCGTTCTCTTGTAATGTTATGATGACGTGTGCAACAACAGACTATTTTCTTCTGGGGTTAATCTTGTGTTTATATTTATTTCTTTTTATTTACTTACGTCTTATTAGATACATACTCACTATATGAGTGTGATATTATAGGTCTTTCACTGAACGATTTGGTACGCTTGATGTAACTTCAAATGTTATAACTCTCTCTCTCTCTCTCTCTCTCTCTCTCTCTCTCTCTGAAGCTGATATTGTGCAGGCTATTAATGAAATTAAAAATGGAGCTGCTGCAGGGCCTGATGGAATTCCTGCTATTTTGTTAAAGAAAGTAGTTCATTCTATCGCAAAGCCACTTGCAATATTATTAAGACAAAGTGTAGATACAGGCAAGATTTATGATGAGCACAAATTAGCATATATTACCCCTACTTTCAAAAGTGGATCAAGACTAGAGGCAAGTAATTATAGGCCTGTGAGTCTAACATCACATATTATGAAAGTGTATGAAAGGGTAATGAAGAAAAATATTATGAAACATTTAATAAAGAATAATTTGTTTAATAAAGGACAACATGGTTTCGTACCCGGAAAAAGTACACAAACCCAACTGTTAGTCCACCGTGAGAACATATTCAAAAATATGAAAAGCGGAAATGAAACAGATGTGGTTTATTTAGACTTTGCAAAAGCTTTTGATAAAGTAGACCATAATATATTAGCGAAGAAAATTAGAAAACACAATATCGTGGATAAAGTAGGAAGATGGTTAAAAGAATTTTTACACAAAAAGAAAAACAGATAGTTATTGCAAACGACGAGAAATCGGATGAAGTCAAGGTAATATCCGGTGTGCCGCAAGGTACGGTGTTAGCTGCAATACTGTTTGTTATTATGATTGAAGACATAGACAATAATGTGAAGGATCCGGTAGTGAGTAGTTTCGCAGATGACACAAGAATAAGTAGAGAAATTACTTGTGATGAAGATAGGAACGCTCTACAAAGAGACCTTAACAAAGTATATGATTGGGCAGAGGTAAATAGGATGGTATTTAACTCTGATAAATTTGAATCAATAAATTATGGAGACAGAGAAAGAAAGCTATATGCATATAAGGGACCTAATAATGAGACCATCACAAATAAGGAAGCAGTTAAAGACCTTGGTGTGATGATGAATAGGAACATGTTATGCAATGATCAAATAGCAACTCTGTTGGCAAAATGTAAAGCAAAAATGGGAATGTTGTTACGGCACTTCAAAACAAGAAAAGCTGAACACATGATTATGCTTTATAAAACATATGTTCGTAGTCCACTTGAATATTGCAATATGATATGGTACCCACACTATCAAAAGGATATTGCACAAATAGAGAGTGTACAAAGGTCCTTTACAGCTAGAATAGAAGAAGTTAAGGACCTAGACTACTGGGAAAGACTACAATTCTTAAAATTATATAGTCTAGAAAGGAGAAGAGAACGCTACATGATAATTCAGGCATGGAAACAGATAGAAGGAATAGCAGAAAATATCATGGAACTAAAAATATCAGAAAGAGCAAGCAGAGGTAGATTAATAGTGCCCAAAACTATACCAGGAAAAATAAGGAAAGCACACAGGACATTAATCCACTACGCACCAGCATCGATAATGCAGCGTCTATTCAATGCGTTGCCAGCTCATCTGAGGAATATATCAGGAGTGAGCGTAGATGTGTTTAAGAATAAGCTCGACAAATATCTAAACTGTATCCCAGACCATCCAAGATTGGAAGATGCAAAATATACCGGAAGATGTACTAGCAACTCTCTGGTAGACATTAGAGGTGCCTCACACTGAGGGACCTGGGGCAACCCGAACAAGATGTAAGGTCTGTAAGGTCTCTCTTGCAAAATACAGCTAGTTGTGAATTGAGAGTGACTATTGCATTGCCAATTGGCAGCCGCACCGTTGCGAAGGAAAATTCACCCTGCAATTTAGACAAAACAGTCGTTGTCGGTGCTGTGATTATGCAGATGTTCTTGCTCAAGATTGCAATGCAGAGGTACTGAGCTTTTTAATCTTTTCTTGTGAAGATAATCAGGTGGCCGAGTTTGACATCTGTTCGGTAAACGATGCTTGCTTGGAGAGAGAGAGAGAGAGAGAGAGAGAGAGAGAGAGAGAGAGAGCATTATATCGCCACCAATAATATGCTAGGAAGTTTGACATCTGTTTGACGTCTGTTCAGTAAACAATGCTTGCTTGGCGAGAGAGAGAGAGAGAGAGAGAGAGAGAGAGAGAGAGAGATAGAGAGAACATTATATCGCCAGCAATGATATGTTAGGAAGTTTGACATCTGTTCAGAAAACGACGCTTGTTGTTGGCGTTATTATTACAAGACACTTGTAAATTATATTTGTCTACGAGAGAGAAAGAGAGAGAGGGAGAAAGAGAGAGAGAGAGAGAGAGAGAGAGAGACGAGAGGAGAAGAGAGAGAGAGAGAGAGAGAGAATGGCATCAATATATCGCCAGCAATGATAAGCTAAGAGAAAATATGCATCGACCTGAATTGACTGTTTTCGAAGCAGTTTCGTTGTCATGAAAATGAGACGAATTTCCCTCGACTCAGAAGCTGAATTTAGTCTCTTATTTTTTGTTACATTTTTCTCCGCGATTTTATTCGTTTATTATTTGTTGGTTTATCATTTGGACAAAGACATCAGCTCTCTATTGATTTTTTACGTCAAGCGGTACAAGATAATGAATTTAGAAGATTGTCTCTGGAGAAAAGGGTAAATCTGACACTTGTTAACGGGTACCGATTTATGTAATACAAATATGTGAATAGTCATAATTGGTTTTTATCACCCTCATTCTTTATTGTTCAACCTTCCATAGAATTTCATTATGTTAGGTTATGGAGTTTAAAAATCTTTTCGCATTCATACTATCACGTGATAAGACATGTTGTGCACCTGGCGGTGAGTTATGGAGAAAAATGTGACTGTTGTGGGTGCTTATCAGTTGCTTATCTGAATTTGAATGGAGTTTAGAAATCTTTCCGCATTCATACTATCACGTGACATGACATGTTGTTCACCTGGCAGTGAGTCATGAAGAAAGTCAGGTTAAGGGAGTTATAATTATTTTACTCATATTCATATCTTTTCATATACTCACTCACGTGGGTTTGATTAGGTTAAGGGACTTAGAACTTCTTCCTCATATTCATATACTCATATGGGTTAGGTTAGGTTAGTTTTTTTAGAATTTTTTCCCTCATTCATATATATGTGGAATGGCGGTTTTCCTTCCGAAGAGTATGTCTTGAGCCAAAAATGGGGTTGGATATTTCACGCGGGTTAGGTTAGGTTAGGTTAAGGGACTTATAATTTTTCCCTTCATATTCATATTTATGTGAAATGGTGTTTTTTTTTTTTCCATTCGTAAATGGGGTTTGGCATTTTCAAGTAATAAACTAAAAAAAATAAAACCAGACGTTACGAAATGGAGTTCCGTATATCAGAGAGAGACACACAAGTAATTATGACACGTCTACGTATAGGCCACACTTGTCTGACACATGGGCACTTACTGAGCAGCCCACATGACCCTGCTCCGGAGTGCTTAGAGTGCAAGGTATTGATAACTGTCAGACATGTATTGTGAGTGCCCAAAGTATGACCAGCAGAGACTGTCAGCTTTTGGAAGTAAAGCAATAAAAGAAATTTTGCCAGAATTATCAGTGGTTCCGATTATGACGTTTCTAAGGAATTCTGATTTAATTAATAAAATATAAAAGTAAATATATGTACAAAAACCTTAGAGCGATTACTGAATTTTATATAAATTTTTTAAGTTTCTTGGCTTGTTGTTGATTTTAATAAACCTTTTTAGTATATATGGAAACGTAAGTAAAAGTATTTATTGCCTGTTTGTGTTCTAGTATGAAAGCCTCTGCCTCTGTGCAGTTTTTTACTTAATATTCATTGATTGTTTATTATAGGTATTCGGTCCCAGTTCCTGGCCTTTGGCCTAGACCTGGCATTTTATCTCATCCTTCGGGCTAGCCCTATGAGAGCTGAAAGATACCTCAGTGGTCTGGTTAAACTATTCTTATGATAATAATAATAATAATAATAATAATAATAATAATAATAATAATACTAATAATAATAATAATAATAATAATAATAATAATAATAATAATAATAATAATAATATATAATAATAATAATGGAAACAAAGTAAATCCACAGTAATTATGTCTGATCTGTTATTTAAAATACAAAGCAGAAAGCTTTCGAAGACCTGCACGGTCCTCCTTGTCAATCTGAAGGTATTCAGATTGACAAGGAGGACCGTGCAGGTCTTCGAAAGCTTTCTGCTTTTTATTTTAAATAACAGATCAGACATATTACTGTGGATTTTACTTTTCCCATTTCATTTTATTAACTCATGTGATTATGAGGTTTCTTTGAATAATAATAATAATAATAATGAATAATAATAATAATAATAATAATAATAATAATAATAATATAATAATAATAATAATAACATCATTCTTTTGAGAAAT
>NC_061102.1:11365751-11388251 GCF_015104395.2 Macrobrachium nipponense
CATTCTTTTGAGAAATGGTAAAACCAGTAGTACTATTGTTTGTGCATCCCAAAGACATTTGGTTCTATAATGAACATATAATGATAACTGAAGATTGACTTGCAGCGATAAAGACAGATAATCGATTTAATTTTAAAATATGGTATTTATTCAGAATTTCTAATTGTTCAACCATCATGAACAGCAGTCTTTGGGAGCAAATGGGTGTTTTCAGGAGAGGTGAAGTTCGTTGGGAGGCAATGGCAATTTTACAGGCAGGTTAATATTGTTATTTCTATTATTACTCCTTGGAATTTGAAATATTTATCAATATTCAGACATATGACATTTTACTAAGAACCAACACACTTCATGAGAATCTACATTATTGCAGCTGACAACATTAATTTGATTTACGTTTAAGAAGTTAAACTTGACCCTTCTGCACATGATGTTCTAAGACGCTTTAAACAGTTGTCCAGGTTATTGTACTTTGCTTCTCTTTAGTGAATTCTGTGTCTGGTTCAATCTAAGACAGCTGTTCCTGTTCTAAAGAGCTGAATTAAGTGTACTGACCTTTTTTTACTCTTTTAATCGCATTTGTAAGTTATAAAACGAGTGTTTGTAGATATAGCATATTCAAAAAAGGCCTTAGAATTAACATGAAAGATTCTAGAACTCCGTTGTTTTAATCTCCTCTGGGTAATATATATATAATATATATATATATATATAATATATATATATATATATATATAATCGTATTTAGCTTTTTATCTATTTGTTTTTGGTTTCCATTAGTGCATGCACTCTTATTACATATTCCTCCTTATAGCTTTAGTATTTCAAATAAATATAATTTTCTATTAATTTGCCTTCTTTTTTTTGAGTTTGTCTTCTTAACATAAGAGTATTCTTCTTATTTTTCCTCTTTAGATTCGTTCTCCTTCATATTCTCAATACCTCTTCTTTGCTACCTGTTTTGTAATTTCACTCATCTCGGCCATTCTGTCCAGATTGGATTCTGCAATAACCCCTTCCTTTCTCGCGACAAACTTCTTGGGGCTCTCTTCTTCTGATCTTTCATATCTTGCCTCTTCCTCTTGTCCTTTGAAGTTCTTATAAAGTCCTTATCGGATATTTAGGGTTTATTGATAACACAATAATATTAGGAAATGGTCGTATAGCTTTAGAGTGCTTCAGAATCAGAGCGTATTGCAAATATTGGATCCTCTGAAAAATGATTTCCATTTTACCATTTTTTTTACTTTTCTCCATCAGTCTACAGTGGTACCTTGGCCGACGAGTTTAATTCGTTCCGTGGGCCGAGCTCGTAGCTCAATTTGCTCGCACATCAAATCAATTTTCCCCATTGAAAATACTTACAATGCCCTTAATCCGTCCCTCAAAATGACACTATATTTTTATGTTTCGTGTTATTATATAAGGAAAATACATTTCTAAATAACAAATATTGTATAAAAGCATAATAGAAAGAGCATTTAAACATATAAGGTTTCATACATTGTACAGGTATAGTGTTCAAGTTACGATAATTCATCTTACGATAATCTGATTTTACGAGAGAACAAATTACAATAGCCTAACTTTATCCCATCTTCTAGTTAAATAAGTTCAAAAAACAGCAAAAGTGAATGATGAAAATATTGTTTTAACGTTATACTCGTTGCGTAAATGTGTACAACCATGAACAGCCGAACGAGAAACAGCTCTTTTTGCTAATTACAACCGAATTGGATAACAACATCCGTTTGGCTTGCATTTCAACCATCGTAGAATAGGTCTGAGATATTTTTCTTTAATAATTTTATTCGCTATAGGTATATCAGAGATCAACAAAGAAATGTACGTTAAATTTTAACCATGTTGTAGCTGAAGCTGAGAAAACTGTTCAAGCTGCCAATGACTTTAATCGTGCATTGGCAACAAGGATAAAACTCCCGTAAACTTATGCCATCAAACACAACCGTAGGTAAAACTGAGATAAAATATTTTTAATCAAAACTACTGGGCTTGAAAGAATACGTTTTACTGTTGTTTTCACGTCGATAAAAGATAAATAATAGATAAATATCGTGAAAATAGCGATCGAAATCCCGCAATTTTTCTACTCAATAAACATGCCCCCAACATAATCTGTTAACAAAAAAATGATTTAGTTCACAATCACAACGAGTCGTATTCAAGTCATATTTCGACATAAAAACACGTCCGCATAACGGACAATTCCCTTGTCTCATATGAGTCAGGTATCTAGATATTCGTTTATGCTAACTAGAAGCAAGAAAATTCGCTCAGAATTTAGTTGAATATGGAGAAACAAACTTGTACAGAGTTTAAGATTTAATGTTTAGCCAGTTGGAAAAGCTTCGTTAAGGGGCAAACATGAACATTGTCCAAAATACATCGAAATAAACAGGCATCGGTCTAGGGCAGATATATACGTCAAGAACGGCCAGGCTCACGAAGTCTGTTTATTGTATAGAGTGTGCAAGAACAATTATAATAATACATAGATAAATAGTACTAGTTAAATCAATATTCAGGGCCACGCAAAAATATTTGGCTTCCCCAGTAGGACAACATAAATTGTCGTTAGGCAGCAACTGGTGGCTCAGATATCGTTTATTTCTTTATTCATTTATTAATTAACATCTATGTTAGTATTATTGCCATCTTAGAATTATACTCTCAAGTTAGATCTTAGTTTCGAAGAAGAAATGTCCACCAGACTAGGTAAGACAGAAGGGTTTCTGGCTTATTTTCGAAGAATAAGACTTACTTGACACAGGGTACACGTAAAAGATTGCTTGTGATTATATAATTAGAATAATGCTTGACAGAGTGTACACTAAATAGATTGTTTGTGGTTGTAATTAGAATAATACTTACTGGCACGGATATTCCAGATAGATTGCCTTTAGTTGTAATTAGAATAATACTTACCTGGCACAGGATAATCCAAATAGATTTCTTCTAGTTGTAATTAGAAGCATTCTTACCTGGCACAGGTTATGCCAAATTGATTGCTTCTATATTGTAATTAGAGAGTATACTTACTGGCACAGGGTAACGGCCAATAGATTGCATTTCGTTGTAATTAGAAAGCATACTTACCTGGCACAGGGAACGGCAAATAGATTTGCATTTTCGTTGTAATTAGAAGCATACTTACCTGGCACAGGGTACGGCAATAGTATTGCATTTCGTTGTAATTAGAAGCATACTTACTGGCACAGTACGCCAAAATAGATTGCATTTTCGTTGTAATAGAAGCATACTTACCTGGCACAGGGTTATATAAAATACTTGCTTCCAGTTGTAATTAGAAGCATTCTTACCTGGCACAGGGTACGCCAAATAGATTGTCTTTAGATGTAATTAGAAGCATACTTACCTGGCACAGGGTATGCCAAATTGATTGCTTCTAATTGTAATTAGAAGCATACTTACCTGGCACAGGGTATGCCAAATAGATTGCTTCTAATTGTAATTAGAAGCATACTTACCTGGCACAGGGTATATAAAATACATTGCTTCTAGTTGTAATTAGACGCATACTTACCTGGCACAGGGTATATAAAATACATTGCTTCCAGTTGTAATTAGAAGCATACTTACCTGGCACAGGGTACGCCAAATAGATTGCCTTTAGTTGTAATTAGAAGCATACTTCCCTGGCACAGGGTATTCCAAATACATTGCTTCTAGTTGTATTTAGATGCATACTTACCTAGTACAGGGTATATAAAATACATTGCTTCCAGTTGTAATTAGAAGCATACTTATCTGGCACAGGGTATGCCAAATAGATTGCATTTCATTGTAATTAGAAGCATGCTTACCTGGCACAGGGTACACCAAATACATTGCTTCTAGTTGTAATTAGGAGCATACTTACCTGGCACAGGGTACGCCAAATAGATTTCCTTTATTTGTAAATAGAAGCATACTTACCTGGCTCAGGGTACACCAAATAGATTGCTTCTGGATGTAATTGGAATGATACATACCTGGCACAGGGTACACGAAAAAGATTGCTGTCATTTCCTTTGCTTCTTACAGTATTACGTATTTGGTTCCTGTCGTCTGATATACTAAGCACTGAAGACTCCTTCCGCAATCCAGGATTCCATCCGCTCACATCTGGTCCTTGGGTCTCCAGCTGGCTTCTGTTTGGAAAGCTTTTAGTGCTTCTGAATCTTTATCCTTCACTGTTATTGCCTAATGATTGGTTTGTTTTTTGGCCTTTCAGGTGAAGGTTAGACCGATGTTCGCGTTCTTCATGGTGTCTTGTTGATGAGATTATCTACTGGGGCCTCAATTTCTCTGCACATTTCTCACCAATTGCGTCTGGAGCTTCCTTACTTGTGTGGCTTTACCTCTGCTGTTCCCTTTATATCTATTAGCTCTTCCTTTCTTCTTGTTGTCTAGTTCTCCAACTATTCCTCCTTCGTTGCAGCTGTCTGTGTTTTCCTAAGTCTCAACTTGAGATCCTCACTCGTCTTCCATAATCCAGGATTTCATTCGTTCACGTCTGGTCCTCAGGTCTCCAGCTTGCTTCTCTCTGGAAAGCTTTTAGGGCTGTTGCATCGTCTTCCTCTGCTGTTATTCTTTTAACTGAGCTTCCTTTTTACCTTAGATTTCAAATCAGACTCATGCAAGCTCCGAAGCCTTCAAAGATGGTTTCAAAGGATCTCGAAGCTTGCATCCAGTCTTTGGATCCAGTGAACCTTTAGCGTTGGGTATACAGTTCATTTTTCAATCCATCTCTGTATCTTGAGTCTTCGCGTCAGCATGTGAATTATTCCTTTCTTGGTCGAACTTCACTGGGTGACAGGCCAGACCTGGAGCCTCAAGGATTCTAAAACGACTTAGGGGTAAACCACTCCTCAGACTTGAGCCGAATTCTAATTGTATTTCTCCTAGTCAGTTCTGCTGCTTACTGAATGCTTCCCACCCTTCAAGGAAGAGATTCCAGTAGATCTGAAGGAGCACGTTAGTGGGGGATGACCGTTGCTATGGCGGAGTGTGTAGTCTTCTTGATGAGATTATGTTCAGGGGCCTCAATATATAGCCTTAAATTTCATAATTCATTGAATCCCCCGAGGCCTCGTTCATCGAGTGCAGGTGTAGTAAAATAGGCGTGATCCGTGAGGTAATGCAAGTACGTGTGTTTTTATTCCTTTCCTTTCGAAATTCTTCCGCTCGAATTTCTGATTTTCAACATACCGTGGAAGTTTACGTCTGTTTTTTATATGTTCGGAAAAAAACGGAAATTTATCATTTGTCTCCAGTATATCAACTTCCTTGACATAAACTTTTGAGTCAGGCGTTTTCTTCAATGTTTAGAAATGAGGTGTGGCCAAAACAATAATATTTTCTTTGGGGTTAATCTTGTGTTTATTATTTTTTTCCTTTTTTTATTTATTAAGTCTTATTAGATACATACTCCACTGTGTGAGTGTGATATTATAGGTCTTTCACTGAACGATTTGGTAACCACGTTGAAGGTTTATAACTCGCTCTCTCTCCTCTCTCTCTCGCTCTCTCTCTCTCTCTCTCTCTCTCTCTCTCTCTCTCTCTCTCTCTCTCTCTCTCTTGCAAAATACAGCTAGTTGTGAAATGAGAGTGACTATTGCATTGCCAATTGGCAGCCGCGCCATTGCGAAGGAAAATTTACGCTGCAATTTAGACAAAACAGTCGTTGTCGATGCTGTGATTATGCAGATGTTCTTGCTCAAGATTACAATGGAGATGTACTGAGCTTTTTAATCTTTTCTTGTGAAGAAAATCAGGTGGCCGAGTTTGACATCTTTTCTGTAAACGGAATGCTTTGCTTGAGAACTTCGTACCGCATTTGCTTGCTGAGCGAGAGAGAGAGAGAGAGAGAGACGAGAGAGAGTGAGAGAGAGAATGGCATCAATATATCGCCCAGCAATGATAAAGCGTAAGAGAAAATATGCATCAACCTGAATGACTGTTTTCGAAGCAGCTTCGTTGTCGTGAAAATGAGACGAATTTCCTTCGACTCAGAAGCTGAATTTAGTATCATATTTTTTGTTACATTTTTCTCCACGATTCTATTCGTTTATTATTTTTTGGTTTATCATTTGGACAAAGACATCAGCTCTCTATTGATTTTTTTACGTCAAGCGGTACAAGATAATGAATTTAGAAGATTGGCTCGGAAGAAAAGGGTAAATCTGACACTTGTTAATGTGTACCGGTTTATGTAATACAAATATGTGAATGGTCATAATTTCTTTTTATTACCCTCATTCTTTATTGTTCAACCTTCCATAGAATTTCATTATGTTAGGTTATGGAGTTTAGAAATCTTTCTGCATTCATACTATCACGTGATATAACATGTTGTGCACCTGGTAGTGAGTCATGAAGAAAGTCAGGTTAAGGGAGTTATAATTATTTTACTCATATTCATATCTTTTCATATTCTCACTCACGTCACGTGGGTTAGATTAGGTTAAGGGACTTAGAATTTCTTCCTCATATTCATATACTCATATGGGTTAGATTAAGTTAGTTTTTTTAGAATTTTTTCCCTCATTCATATTTATGTGGAATGGCGATTTTCCGTCCGAAGAGTATGTCTTGAGCCAAAAAATGGGGTTGGATATTTCACATGGGTTAGGTTAGGTTAGGTTAAGGGACTTATAATTTTTTCCTTCATATTCATATTTATGTGATTTTTTTTTTTTTTTTTTTTTTTTTTTTTTTTTTTTTTTTTTTTTTTTTTTTTTTTTTTTCATCCGTAAATGGGGTTGGGCATTTTCACGGTTTTCCTATCCGAAGAGTTCTCCATGAGCCATTTTGGGGTTCTTTTCTGAACTAGAGTGAAATATTTGGTGGTTTTCCCGTGGAGCCGGAGGTGTCCTGCTATGCTGATAATTATCAATTAAAACAGCTTATCATGCCCTACTTAAGTAAGTATTCCAGTATTATTCAAATATTGTGGTATTTTTACGATAAATATCTTACATTGCTACCAGTTTACGGCCGTAAATGACAATGGGCATTACATGGATTGACAGCTAACCCTATGAACGATGAACGACACACATATCGTCGAGCTGACGACTTAAATCTGAGTTACCAGATCTGAATATTAATTTATTTATACATAACTTGACTAAATAAGGATATAGGTCCCCAAGCGCAAATGAGTGTACATTCTGAAAATATATATGGGAATATTTTATTCCAATGTACATTGATGTGTCCCTATTTTAACACTTTAAAAACAAAAGTACAAGAAATCTTTATAACTATACTCTGTTTTTTTTTCATCTGTCCATCCGCCCATGGTGTCTTCGCATGGTAACACTGCGTCCCGGGCTTTAAATATTTACGCTATGTGTAAGTTTTAGGTAAATAAAAGGATATCTGGGTGTACATTTGCAACTGAAAAGTGTTCTAATAATTTACTGTATGCGAGTTACACCGTTAATATTCGAAATAGGATCTTATTATTGTTGTTGAGTGTAAACTGAATGTAACTATCTAAAGCCCGGGACACAATGTTACCATACGCACACACCACAGGCGGGTGGACAGATGGAAAAAAAAAACAGATTATAGCTATACTTGCAAAAGTACTGGCAACACTGAGGAAAACAGAACTTTTAGTAATGACTCAAATATTGCAAATAAATGCAGTCTTGTTTCCCTCATTAACTATATATATTGACATTACTTAACATACGATATATACTATTAATGCATTTGCATCTAGATAGAGATAATGAAAGAAACAAGTCCACTAATATATGTTATTGCTTACTTATATATATATGAATAACTTGATCACGAAGTATATAAAACGTGATGCTATGTATAAATAAAAGTTTTTTGCCACGAGGGAAAAATTGAAATGCGAGATAGCCGAGTACTTTCGGTCCTGTTCAGACCCTTTACTAAGGTAAACTGATTTTACAGAGGAAAACATAGTCAAAAGAAGGCTTAATATCTAAACTGACACTACAAGATTAGCAATAAGGTCGGTTTCACTCTACAGAAACGAGGAAACGCCTGAGGGTAGCCACACCTTGGAGGATATACACAGTAAACAAGTTATTCTTCCAGAAAACAGTTCATTTTGAAAAAAACAAGGAAGCATATACAATCTAATATCATGAAATTTACACAAAATTTTCCCAAAAAAAATTATTATTATTAATGAAAACACGAAAGAAAATATAAATATATATATCGAGCAAGAGAAAGAGGGAGAGAGAATATCGAACCAGAGAGAGAGAGAGAGAGAGAGAGAGAGAGAGAGAGAGAGAGAGAGAGAGAAATAATAACTATATACATGTGGGACTAATTTATTAGTAGTTCATTTATTTTAAGATCCTTCATAAACATCTTATAAATATATGGGTCCAAATGGTACATTCCCAGACTAAGATTTAGGTTGTTTTTATTAGTGATTTGTATAATTGCCGATTCCAGTGAATTTCTTGAAACATAATCATTAGATCTAGCAATTACCGAGGTATCACCCCAATTAATACAATGAGATTTTTCACTCAGATGGATAAACATTGCATTTGAAGTCTGGGCTGTTCTAACTGAATACATATGCTGCTTAATACGTACACATAAATGGAGGAAAAGGAGAAATTTAAAGAACTGGAAAAAGCCCGACGTAACTTCAACTACTCGATTCTCGCTGATTGGAAACACCCATTAGGGCAAAAAATATATGGAAAACTTCATAGAACTACAGACACTTTAATTAGAAAACTGGACAGAAAATTAAACAACCTTATCAACGACAGTGATTGGACCAATAATGCTAGAAGTGATTGTGTGGTAAATTTATCGAGCAAACAAATAAGTGATAATGCAGTGCGTGCATTAGGCTTTGGGTTGTCTTTCTTCATTTGTAACAAACCCTCAGCTTTATCAATAGCGACATCTCTATATAAGTTTGAAAAATACTGTGACCTACCACAAAATCATTTAGACATTATCAAAGGCATGACATATAGTGCTACGCATGCCTATCATGAAAACAACTTCCCCGCTCGCTACAGATAAAGTTTAAAAGAATTGAAGAATGATAATAGCTTACACAGTTAACCAATGGCTTGATAAAATCCAATAGTTTTAGTGGTTATTGACAAAACTGGCTATATATCACGCATGCATACTTTACTAGAAGATGAAATAACTTACAAAAAACTCGCAAAAAATCCGTTGGACCAAGTAATAAAAAACTTTAATATCAATATCAAACAAATTCTTAAAGATAAAAAAGGACATTTGTGTAAGTTAACTGTAAAGTGTCCCTCATAACCTTATTTATATGGCCTAGTCAAAACTCATAAGGAAAACAAACCTATGCGCCCAATTATTAGTACTGTAGGATTAATTGCTTATAAACTATCTAAATATCGTACTAAATTGTTATCCCCGCTACTAGGAACTGTATCTAATTCACACATCCGGAATTCTCTTGATCTTGTGGAAAAATTAAATAACATTGTACTAAACCCTAGCGATATCTTTGTCAGTTTTGATGTATGTTCTTTGTTTACAAAAGTCCCTATTGACTCTGTGCTAGAATATTCAAGTAATGAACTTGTACTGCATGAATTGCCTATGTCCGTTAGTCACATAATTTTCTTGATTAAGTTATGTATTTGTGATTGCAGATTTATTTTGAATGGAGAACATTACCGACAAATATTTGGTATGGCCATGGGTAACCCTTTATCACCTCTCCTTTCAAACTTATATATGGAATTTTTTGAGAGACAACACTTCCCGAATATCACACTTGTCCCCTTAAAATGGTACCGATATGTCGATGATATCTTAGTAGTCTTACCTGTTGGTATTGATGTAAATGATTTACTAACTAAATTGAATAATTTAGTGCCATCCATAAAATTCACTGTTGAAATCGAAAATAACAATGTCATCCTTTTCCTAGATGTATTAATACATCGGGAATCTTTCCAATGCAAATTCAGTATTTATAGAAAACCCATTAAATAATTAAACATATGTACATTTTTATTCTGGCCACCATCTTAATATTAAAATTTCAATTTTTTTTCTATGTTCCTACGTGCTTTGCGTATCACGAGTCCACAATATCTTGACCAAGAAATAGAATACATAAAAAAGATAGGAAACGATCTCTGCTACCCACCTCATTTAATTGATTTATGTTATCAAAAAGCTCACAAAAAGTTTTATAGTGTTGCTATTAATGAAAAAGAAATGCCTAAAAATGTACTTAGTTTACCTTACTTTCGTGGATTTGAAACCATAAAATCAATATTTAAATCGTTTAATGTTCTAAAGGGTCCACAATAATACAAAGTGTAAAAAGTCCGTGTATAATTTTGAAGACTTTACAGAAAGCTTTCGAACCCTTCCCTGGGTTCATCTTCAGTCCAAATGAACAATAAGTTACAACAAGTACAGAGGTAAATTTAAAAAACAAGAGTCGTTGTAGATCGTTGACAACGGTCGTTAGCTCGTTCATGGGCCAGTTGATGAAGAAAGAGGGTAGTTAACAACAACTAGGTGATACCCTCTCCCCTATCAATCCTTCTGGCTGCAATTCTGTTGGATCTTCGTACAGGTTGTTGCAACATTACATGAAGTCCTTCATCCAAGGGCGTACATTGGGCACCGTTATCAAACTCCCCCGGGGCAGCGGTTACCTGGACTGGAAGAGGCAAGGCAGAGGCAGCATCAGGAGAGGGAAAAACAGAGCCTGTCCTACAGTCAAAATCTTTTAAAAACATACTAGTAATATAAAAATTAACAAATGGGTCTTCGTTGACAAAAGACTTGTTTCCTTTGAATGATTCTCCTAAACTTATAGCAGCTCCCTCGACTAGTCGTCTGACATTTACATTGTTACTTAAAGATAATTTTAGCCTCGTTCCAGTTGGGTCTATGATCATTCCTGAATGCATGTGCTACTATTGCGCTATTTTGTGATTGTAGTTCATAAGTTCGCTTATGTTCGCCCAAACGTATATCTAGTCCTTTTAGAACATTATATATACTCTCGTGATAGAGAGTTTTCCCTACTAAATCGTTTAATGTTAATAACAATACCATTAAAGATATGCTAATTAAGAATAGTCCCGTAACAAATAACAACATAATTTACAAAATTCCTTGTAAGGATTGCCCATCGTTTTACGCTGGTCAGTCAAGTAAAAATTTATGTGTACGTATTAAGCAGCATATGCATTCAGTTAGAACAGCCCAGACTTCAAATGCACTGTTTATCCATCTGAGTGAAAAATCTCATTGTATTAATTGGGGTGATACCTCGGTAATTGCTAGATCTAATGATTATGTTTCAGAAATTCACTGGAATCGGCAATTATACAAATCACTAATAAAAACAACCTAAATCTTAGTCTGGAATGTACCATTTTGGACCATATATTTGTAAGATGTTTATGAAAGGACCTTAAAATAAATGAACTACTAATAAATTAGTCCCACATGTATATAATAATTATTTCTCTCTCTCTCTCTCTCTCTCTCTCTCTCTCTCTCTCTCTCTCTCTCTCTCTCTCTCTCTATCTATCTATCTATCTCTCTCTCTCTCTCTCTCTCTCTCTCTCTGGTTCGATATTCTCTCTCCCTCTTTCTCTTGCTCGATATATATATTTATATTTTCTTTCGTGTTTTCATTAATAATAATTTTTGGGGGAAATTTGTGTAAATTTCATGATATCAAATTATATATGCTTCCTTGTTTTTTTCAAAATGAACTGTTTTCTGGAAGAATAACTTGTTTACTGCGTGTATCCTCCAAGGTGTGGCTACCCTTAGGCGTTTCCACGTTTCTGTAGAGTGAAACCGACCTTATTGCTAATCTTGCAGTGTCAGTTTGGATATTAAGCCTTCTTTTGACTAAGTTTCCTCTGTAAAATTAGTTTTTACCTTAGATAAAGGGTCTGAACACGGACCGAAACGTACTCGGGCTATCTCGCATTTTCAATTTTTCCTTCGTGGCAAAAACCTTTATATATATATATATATATATATATATATATATATATATACTATATATATATATATATATATATATAATATATATATTCGTTAAAAGCAATTGCTTTAGTGGCATCAATAAGTTTCTTGCAGGTATCTTCATACCGACGAAGTTTTTTCCGATTCTCGTTTGCCAATTTCTGGTGAGAAATACGTATGCAAAAAGTCTGTCGTGAGTGCGTATGTCAACAGAGCCTTCACACACAGCTCATCATGGAGAGACATACATAACGAACTCGATCGAATTCGCCAACTGCTGACAAACAATGGCTATGCAGATCAAATGATCGAAGCAGCAATATAAAAAGAAAATGGACGAATTTTACCAACCCAACACGACGACGAAAAACGAGAACTTGATTATTTACCATCGTGTACATTATGGGTCTGCATACAAGCAAGGCCAATAGAATTCTATTGGCCTTGCATACAAGGAGGATTGCTGCACACTACGCGGGATGATAAACAGAGGCGTAACCCCAAAAGCCTCTTACCACAAAATAACCCTCAGGATATATAGTAAGCCCAACCTTGTAGCAGCCCTAATAATGAAGAACATCACCGCTCCGGGGGGACCGAAGGAGATGTGCACGAACGTAGTTTACAAATTTACTTGTCCAGAGGAGATGTGTCAATCACAGCCAAAACTACATCGGGCACACTACAGCGACCCTTCGGAGACGTCTGCTGGCTCATAGAAATCAAGGGGCCATCCATCAACATTACATAGATGTTCACGACAGGAAGCCATCTCTACAAGAGCTCATAGAAGGCACCCATCGTGCACAGAGAAGACAACTATGGTCGCCTCTTAATAACTGAAGCGGTGAGCATCGCTATTCAGAAGCCGACTTTGAACGTCCAACAAGAATCGGACCATATACTTCCCTCCAGCAGGAGAAGGAATACGCAAGCCAACAGGGACCAGACAGCGCACCCCAACCCACCGAGAACATCGCGCCCCTTAGAGGACCCAGCGAGAGCCAAGTAACATCCTTGCTCAGGTCGCTGAGACCCCGCCCAACACGAATCTGCAGCCGTTAACCAACGTAGACCATTTGGACACACAAACACACACACACACACACACACACACACACTCAAATTTAATATTATACACATTTATGTATAAACAGAAATTGTCTGACTTGTACAGACGGCCAACGAAGAATTGGCGTAGTTTCTTAATTCATTGTTCGTTATGGAAATATTGCCATATGCAGGTGCCAGATTATTTACTTAACAATAAATCAAATATCCTTTCAAAGGTGCTATACTTGAAATAAATCACATTAGAATTGAGTAAACTTATTCAACGTATTAAAGATAATCATTTTGCAAAGTAAGGAAAATATATACCGATGGGTCCATGATTTCTAATTTTATTCTCAACTCTAGCTTCGTGACAGCATACCAAAGATTGAAGTTGGCTTTGCTGCCGCTCGAGTATTGACTCAACATATCGTACTGCACTGGGGTGTTGTCATTTCGTCTCCTACAGCCGATAAATAATACAGCAAGGCGTTAACATTCTTTGAAAACGATGTTTAATTAAACAAATTTTGTCCTTTGATCAATAAAATCATTTGCATGACACATTTTCCCACATGATTGGCCAAGGTCTTTTTTCAGCAGTATACTCTCTCGGATACATAATATTATGAATATTTAAATCGATAACATATTATATATATATATATATATATATATATATATATATATATATAATTAATCTGCTTTATTTGATTATTCCCGTTATTCTTGTTTTATTAGCCATGTTCGCCTTTCTTCCTTATCCTTTCATAATTGCTTACATAATTAACTCAGACCTAGCTATTCAAGTCAAAAAAGCAATCATAAAAAAATCAAACGAATATAATTCCGTGTTATATTTTATCGAATTCCTTGCATATCATCCTGTTTCATTTAGACACGTTGGAAAGGTGTGGGAGTTAAAACTGACGAATACATTAAGAAAGGCTTACTTTCATTAAAGCTTTCTTAGGGTGATCTTTCTGTAGCTATTCATTTCTTCTAAATAGAAATCAATTCAAGTTAGTTTCACATGTATACCTAGACCTACTACCATAAGCAATATTATAAGTAGCCTCGAAAGGATAAGAAGATGAAAGGTGACCTTCTCGTTTGAGTCTATTTCATATGTTTTTTTGTTTTTTTTTTTCAAGAAAAAAACCTACTGCTTTAATCAAGGGTTGCTCTTGACGGCTACAGGGTGTAACACGAGTGTATGCCCATATTTTGTGGAATGAAAGATAAAGTTTCTTTGAACAGAAAATATTTTATAAACATGCATTTTAAGGCGTCCGTTGTCAGCGCGGGGAATTTTAAAATAACCGTTAGCATTAGTGATGCTTTTGCGCGATGGAGTTCGTAGCGAGAAGTCGAATCAAGTTGCCTAAGATGTAGAGAAGAGCGGAGGGTGGCGTACAGGAGTGATGGGAAGGATTAGGCCGATGTTAATAAAGTATCTCCCAATAAAATGTATTCTTTAGGTTTTGAAGAAAAAAAAATGCATGCATCGTTGAAACTGTTTCCCTCCCTATCCGGGGTATTCACTGGCCACCGATAAAAAACAAAACAAAAAGAGTAAGCCTAACTGAATCTTCTCATCCATCAAAGATAAGTTTTGCTTATTCATTAGACTTATTCATTAGACAACTATTCAAAAACTTCAAGTGTAGATTTAGAAATCTCTTCCTCTCCATCTAAAGTATTCATCAGATACCAGTCATAAGTGTAGAGCTAGTTATGATTCTTGGTTCAGCAAAGTCGTTACGAGGCACTAGAATTCAAAGTTCAGAAATGAATGTTGCTCAGCAACATTTACACTACTGTATTGTCTTGCTCTCTTGTGGTGCTCCGAGGTGTTCCACCTCTTGGCCCATATTCTAAATTTTGCCGTTCTTTAAACAATTTGACTCATCTATGTATGATTCTCTTATCCGGTTTATTAAGCTTTCTTGATATCTCTCCAACAGGAACTTGCACCGAATGCAGTGCAATAATTGTCTCTCGTTCATCGAGGGATGTTTCTTAGACCGATAAATGACACATTGACAGTAGATTCCCGTGCACATAACTTCAAAAGCAATAGAGTGAGGTCGCCTGGTTCACACTGTTACGATATCGTTTTTTTTTTTCTTTTTGTTTTTAAATTTGATAGCGTTTTGTGAGATTCCAATGTTTTCTGTAAAATTTAACAAATGGAATAGTTCAACTACCTTCAACTTAATATTGAAATGATAATTTAAGGACTATGTTTTATGCGCTGTACTAGTGATAGGTGTCTCCTATATTTGATAATGTATATCTATGGTTGTGATATGACGTTTTTTATCACTTCGTTTCGTTCACGTCAATATTGCTATATGGAAAATAGTTTTACACAATAACATAGCATAATGTTTTAAAGATATCAGTGACTGTTTTTAACGTCATTACACATGATTTCTTCCATCTTTGAAAAGAAAAATAGATAAATAAGGCATGAATCGTGCGTCAGGCAGGTGAACGAAAAATTATGAAACTCTGCCACGAGTTTTTTGGCCGACAGTACCTTTATGCATGCTATAAAATATTTTTTTTACTCCTGTATTTAGATTTCTATATTCATTTTTATTCCTGTATGTAATTCTGTATTTTTTTTTATTTAAAACCAACATGTAACATATTAAATTTTAAACACATTTAAGCCCGGTACACACTATGCCATCACGTATCAGCCATGTGATGCAACACTGCTCACTTGTTTTCGCGCGTGAGCTGCTCAGTTGTAGTTCAACTTTCATCAAGCCAGGATGCCTGCCGATGATGTACTTTGCCAGGAGACTCTTCTGTGGGGTATATAGTTGCTCTGTGCTGCAAAAAAGAAACTTTTGAGGAAGAAACGTAGAACCTTGTGGTGTAAGCAATGTCTTTCTCGGCGACCTCTCAAGGGAAGCTTCAATGAAATATTTTTGGAGCTACAAGTCGAAAATCCAACAGACTGAAAATTACACAAGAATGCCAATCCCTGCATTTTATAAATTGTTGGGAAAAAAATTTAACCATATATTTGTAAGCAGGACACCAGCTTTCGAGACAGCATATCACCAGGAGCTCGTTCTTGCAGCTGGAGGATCGTATGCAAGCCTCCAATAATCAACCAGGATTTCAAAACAGAGTCTCGGTCTAATCATCCCCGAAACCTGTGAAGCCATCTATAATGTCCTTAGGGAGGATTATTTGAAAGTAGGGTTCAAATATAGGTACAAAGTACACTAATATTTTTTTATTATAGGAAACGCACCTCATCAAAACACCATAACTTCGGAGCTCCAGACTTCTGTGATGCTTTGATTGTGTCTTCAGGGTGTGCAGCTTTTTAGTAATGTCTTCATTCCGCAATGTACAGTTTACAAAACTCGATAACTCTGATTTTATGGTTTCCAAGCTTGCACTCCTGTTTCTCATCTGGTAATGCTTGCATTTGATGTTCCAAATAGATGGATGTTCCTTCAGTAATTTAATAAAATGTAGTGTTAGTCCTTGTCCTCTCAAGGGGTTTATCGGGTGGTGGTGAGCCGACATCCTTTCCCTCTCAACGTTGGTGAAACACTAAGCTGCGCAATGAAATGGCTCGGCCCCAACAACCCTAAGATGGAATAAGTTAAGGTGAGTTACCTAGAGGTCCCGTTTTCAACGCTCGTGCGCATGACGTCACCTGGAGACTTGGAGAGTTCAGCCAGACGACACATAGGCGGGAAATATCCGGCGTTTTTTCACATATGTTTGTTTTCATTTGCGAGGACAGATTTATCATGGTAATAAGTGCCATATATGGGTGCTCGAATTCTTATAAGACCAATATAACTGATGGAAGTGAAAAAATGAAATTTTACAGTTTCCCACAAGATGCAGAACTATGTAAGAAGTGGGTGAATATGTGCAAAAGAAGTGATGGTATCAATACCAAAACTGCACGAATTTGTTCGTCACATTTCCAATCCAATGATTTTGCCAGAAACCTTGGGCACGAATTGCTCAATTACTGCCCTAAGGCTGCCCGAAATCTAAAAGAAGATGTCATACAGATACAAAATCTTTATAATAATAATAATGTTACTGTTGCTTCA
The DNA here is from genome assembly GCF_015104395.2 of Macrobrachium nipponense. Lineage (NCBI taxonomy): Eukaryota > Metazoa > Arthropoda > Malacostraca > Decapoda > Palaemonidae > Macrobrachium > Macrobrachium nipponense. The sequence continues at coordinate 11,382,950 of NC_061102.1, forward strand.
GGTAAGCCTAACACTAATATCTCGTCACTTTAGCTTGGTTTACTAGGCATATGAATGTTTCATGTACCATTTTGGTCAACTGAGCGAACTGTATATGAATAGGCTCACTTAGAAAATTAAGAGATTATATGAATATATCAATTATATTTCTCATGCAAGTAAATCTGTAGCCATGATCGGATGAATGTCTCTGAAGATCGGATGGAGAGAGAGAATTTTGCAGAAATGTTTTCGTGTGCTTAAATACTATTTTTTGAGTTTTAAATTACATTAAAAAGGTTTGGTTGCTTCGAAATACGTCCTGATTTTATATGGATAAACTACGAAAAATTTATGTATGTTTATAAGTTTATATATATAGGTATGTATACATACACACACAAGTTACTGAAACATATGCGTTTATATTTTTACCAAATCGAAATGCCAGAGCGAAGAAAAGGGATTTAACTTGATGAACCTGTGCATGAAATATGATTTGGTAAAGAGAGTTAGAAATGCTTTCTCGAACAGTCCACGTCAAGTCGAAATACTTGATCAAATGATTGATTTTGCTAGTAATGCTAAAGTGAAAGACAAAATGTCTCCGTTCCAGAACGGCGTTATTATTTCATCTAAATCAGTACAAAGATTGTATAACATGTTGCATGAACTGTATGGGTGTTGACAATTCGGCTATGTCAAGACACAGTCGAACATCTCCTTTCTTTCATACGACAAATTGGTCATTGACATGATTATCCGTCACCTTTGGAATTTAAATATAGAATACTGTTATGCATAGTGGGTAGAGACAATAGTTTAACCAGTCAGGGTCTTAGTGTTTGTAATAATGATGAAGCTACATCTTGTGTCACTACAGAGTGCTTAAATGTAAGTGGTCCATCTCAAAGCTCAAATGTTGGTCCCAAAGATCTAGATTCCAGAGTTATGTATCTCTGCGTGTCTCATGAAGCACCTTCTGTCTGTTAACAGTGAGACTGAGACTCAGGAAGATCAAGTAAAAAATTTAATAGAGATAGAACCTAAAGCACTGATAGGAAATGCGACCTTAAGTTATTTGGGAGGGTTCGTAGCGTTTAAATTTAGAAATAAGGATACGTCATTAGGCTCAGCTGATGTAGATGAAACAGGCGAGGACTGGATATCATATGTAAAGAGAAAGGTGTTATATAGGTCGCCTAATCATTTTAGAGAAAATCTATAAGAAATGGAAGATTTATTCAAAATTTTCCATGGTGATGCTGTAAAACCAGGAGTCGGAGTAGTTTCAAATCTTACTGATATATTCAAGGCCGCCAATACTGATGTTCCGGAGGAGGTATGAGCTTTTATATTAGATGTAGGCTTCCTTTTAGAATAAAAATATTAAATTCTAAGAAGGAAAAATTTCGTAGCAAAGGTGTGAAAAAATAAAGATTATTGTTCAGTAATATTGAAAATTTATTTGATTGAAATAAGAGACAGAATGCAGTAATCCCATAGAAAAGGTATAATTAGATGAAAAATTGTTCAGTAATCTTGAAAAATCGCTTGATTGAAACGAGAGAGAGAGAGAGAGATAATTGCAAAAGATTTCCAATGAAATGTTAGGCATAAAGCTTATGTCATGCGTAAATTTTTTTTATTTCCAATGCTATTATATTCCCTATCATATGTATTCGTATTCTGGAAATATAGCCATAAAGACATAAATATTAGCCTACTTTCAGAAATGCAATGTTAGGAATCCAAAAACGAAGCAAGAACAATAAGGCTGATGGTCCAGATCATAGCTACAGGGCAGCGTCACATATACACTCAGGAGTCTCCAGGTGACGTCACAGAGCACAGCTGAGCTCCCGGCACCATGCGCGGTAACTCACCTTATCTTATTCCATCTTGCAACAACCCGTTGGTGATGCAGCATCGTGTTGAAAAAACCGTTTTTCAACGCATCCATCTAACACTGCGAGCATCATGATGCATAGTGTGTATGGAGCTTTAAGGAAACACTAACAAATGGCATTATATTTTTAATATTTATTTAACCACTGTTTAAACTTTCACTTTTATTGTCACAGTACATATGTCCTTATGTTCTTTGTATCCAAAACAACACCCTTACTCTGTTAATCCCTAGACTAACCAGTATCCATACCTCAAGGTCATACTTTCCACACGATGAAATGAATAGGCCGAAAGGCCAGATTTTAAGTCAGTAGTCGCGTGATAATGCCAAAAGACGAAACAGCTGTCGCGACAAAATCCAATAAATGGAAGAAAGAAGTCTGCGTATTTTTAACCAGAAATTGACGAACGAGAATCGGAAAAAACTTCATTGGTATGAAGATACCTGCAAGCAACTTATTGATGCTACTAAAGCAATTGCTTTTAACGAAAATTGTATAAGAGAAAAATTATGCCCTAAAAGTATATATATATATATATATATATATATATATATATATATATATATATATATATATATATATTTATATAAATATTTATGTGTGTGTATGTATATTCCTGTGGTATTCGCTTATTTAATGAAGTCACGTGCATCTACTGTGATTTTTTGTTTTAAGCGTATATATAATATATATATATATATATATATATATATATATATATATATATATATATTCCATATTTAGGGGGGAAAGACGTTTCAGGCCCACAAGTTACCTTTACAAGGAATAAAATCTAATATTCCTATTTTGACAAACTCTATTATGTATTTAATTCCCCCTCTAAACAAAGATTTCAGCTAGACTTCAAAACTGTCAGGGATTTCAAAGAAATCTTGATGGTAATATTCCTTACCACGGAGGTCTAGAAACATATAAGTGGCTTGCCCAAACCGCCACATTTTTCTCAAATGCTTCTTGAGTAACGAACTTACATAATGAATGATACATCCTATAAACCTAGTATATGTACATGTGAAAGTCGTGCTTAATGCATCATATACTTACACAGACACGTAAAAATGTATGCACATAGGTATGCATTTATACATCAGCCTACTTCCAAGTGTCTTCTGACTAAAATGTGGCAAGAGTTGTCTCTTAGCAAGTGCCTCTCTATAAAAGAAAAAATCGACGAGAGAGAGAGAGATTATTTTGCAAAATACGGAACGATAAAGCAGAGCCAGATTGGAATTTGAAAGTCATAGCTGACCTGGTTGGATGAAATTAGAATGCCCCATGGATCTAGGAGACACGACTCAAAATAAACCCAAGAAAAACCGAAATCATAAGGACAGAGTTTGCACAAAGGGACGGACTATCATCAGATTGAAAAAAAAAAAAAAGGTTTAGTGGAGGTAAAGTTTAAGATGGGAACAAAGGTCTCACCAATTTCCTTTCATTGCAACAAATCTTTCTTCAAGAACTCAAAGGAATAGTCATTGTAAGTATGCGTTTGTCAGTGGAGAATTAGATACATCATTTGACAACACATAGCATTGCATAAACAACAATAAGCTGCATTGAAGTGTCATGCTAATTCATAAAAGCGTTGGGAGAGATAATGATGATAAACCGTGAGATAAACTGTAGACCTAATATCAAAAAGCAAATTTACATTGATGGTGAAATCCAAAAATGTTTTAATTGTTTACTTTTAAAATGTTTTCGTCCGTATGTTTATTGCTTTCTAATAACTAATTAACCTCTTAGATTTAGAGAAGTGCTTGAACAGTTTATAAATGAGTTTTAGGTGACAGGAGATGAAGCCTGATTGGCTAAATTAAGAATGGAAATCACATGGGAAAGAATCATCCCTTTTCGAACTAAGCACTATAGATTGTTCGAACACATATGGGGCCAACAAAGTCCCGTATACATGTCAGTAAATGGATTGAGACAGCTTATTGTTGTATAAAAATAACGATTATGAACGAAAAGAAGTCTTACTATTGTTGCTATGGAGTGTCATGTACAAAAGACATAAAATAATAATAAACCAAAGTCAAAATATAGATATCCGAACATCATAGATGGCGTTGTTAGCAGTCAGCTGATCTGTCATATGATAGTTTCTGATTGGTTAAGGGTAGATTGAGTCGCGTATATTTCAACCAATCATAGTATACTTTTAAAAGGCAACTAAGAATTGATAGATTCTCATTGGTTGAACTTTCTACCATTTGTACTTACCGGTGTAACCTTAAAATAATCATAACATTGGAAGTGAAGACTGAGAAGAGGAAGGACGAACTTTGACAGCTTTGCAATAACACCTGTTGCTCTTTATTTAAATATTCGCGATTTACCCTTGTTTATGGTCAGGTAAGTTAGTTAATTGTAATTATGAGTCGTGATTGGCTTTAATTTTGTATGTAAAGTTAAATTACCCGAAAAATAGCCTTCTTTTAGTCATCTTTTGACGAGGCTACCGTAGTCGAATCCTGCCTTACCCTAAGATAGCCTAAGCTTCCAGGATACGGTAGACTTTGAAATGAACATTAGTTTTAAATAAATTTATATGACGTAAATGGGATATTCAAATATTGTGATGTTTTGTTAAAATTAGGATTCCCATAGCAGTACTAACCTAGTAGGCTGTAAGATAAGGCTGGGCTAGCCGCTCCATAGGTACTAGGGCTATCTAATTGGCTAAGGATAAGTCAAGTTCTCCTTAGTAGGCCAGGGAGTAGTTTGCAGAACGAAGGGATAAGGTTCTAACACGACCTCCTCATGGAAGTTTATTCTATCATTTCTGATGTTTAAATGTTACTTGAGGGAGTCCAGACAGGTCAGGGCACAGTGCCCTAAATGAAGTTAAGAAGGTTAAGTCTGGTTAGATCAGATATGGCATTTTAGGAAAGGTTCGGTTTGTTTTTGTTTGTGAAACCTGTTCCCATTGTTCTACACTCGCCTCTAGTGAATTATTAATAAATAAATTCCTGGACATTTGTCCTCATCTGCTTCCTCCCCATGCCAGTCTGTTCTGTCTGTGAACTAGGAGGAGTGTGGGAAGAATGTCTTTCGCAAGATGACTAGGGCAAACAACCGCAGTCGATCCATTGTCATCGCGTGGCTCAGCCTTATTCACTCGATATTTAATTGGTGAAACAAGAATACAGTTACATCTTTAAGCATACCATTCAAAAGATTGAAGTTTTGTCAGTATAATGTGATATGTGAAAGCGCCATACAAACTAAAATAAGCATGAGAGCTCTTCGTAAAATGTTTTCAAGGCAGTTTTGAAATTCAATATGGCAGCAACCTCGTGACTTGCCATTCGTAACCACAGACAATCCACCATCTTTCCCAGCCTTCCCAGCACTCATTTTAACAATGCTAGCGTATATAT
>NC_061102.1:11395751-11461513 GCF_015104395.2 Macrobrachium nipponense
GAATCACAGATAGTAATTTGTAATGTCACATTCCCTTACCAACTAGCTAAAAAACATTTCCGATCTGCAGACTGAATTATGTTTATACAGTGCTAATAAGTTATTATTTTCCTACTAAAGTATGATATACCACAAAGACATTTGTGAATTGTTAGAAGCATATATTTGTATAAATCAGCTTCAATCTTAGGAAAAAAAAAAGATGAAAAACACATCAGATACACTACTGCCTTTGAAAGCTGAAGATGATAATTTGATTGGTTGGTATTTTGTGAGGTGGACTCTGACAACCACAAAGTTAACAGCAGTCTAGTAACATACCAAGTACTAACCAAGTTTTCTCAAATAGTATATGGTAGGGCACCATTCTTTAACCAAGCCACAATTATGGCTCTTTGTCTTCCACTGCTTTAGCCCCGACAGGCATTTCATGGTTAAGGGTTAATGGTATTTTGAATATAGTTTTTGTAGTAAAAGTTTTTAATGTAAATGACCACAGTTACTATTTTTCATCATACAAAATATTTTCACCGTACCATAACAGTGATGGAAGATTTCATTTCATGATGATGTTATATCAATAATGTATTGTATATTTTGCAAACAACAAATTTCAATTGCTTTTACTGCATTGTTACTTTTCATGTTTAATGTGGTTTGTATAGTCTAATGCCTTATTTTTAAAGATTGTCAGTCATTTTGTATACTATCTGCTGTGAATTAGGTAGTTTCTTTGTATAGCCAGGATATTTCTCTGTAAGGTTTGTTGTAGTACTTTAAATGTTGATGGATGACATTGTTATTTGTATTGTATCATTAGTTGCAGTATAAATAGTATTTGTGGTATCCTGAAGGTGGTTCATTAGCTGAGGTGTATCAATGATCATTGTATGGATTCTGACTTATCTACCCTATAGGGGGGTACTGCCATCAGTGTGCTTAAAATAGTCCAGTGATGGTCTTACATCATTACATACTTAAGGCTCTTTGCAGCCCTTTTTATTCTTTTTGCTGTACTTCCTTTCATATTCTCTTTCTTCCATCTTACTTTCCACCCTTTCCTAACAGTTGTTTTAAGTTGCACTTTTTAACATTTATACTCAAAATTTCCCTTTCAGCACTGAATGACCTCATAGGTTCCAGCATTTGGCCTTTGGCCTAAGTGTTATACAGTATTCTATTCCATTGTAACATATCTTTAATTATGTACTCTCTATTTGTTTTTCAGAAATGACATCAATTGAAAAATAATTAAATACTCATCTTGAATATCAACCACATTTTTTTTTATGTAGTCTGATATTTCATCATTATAATAGCATTTTGCAGTTTTGCTTCTTTTTGCAGTGTATGATCTTGTTCCACCTCCTCAGTGACTTTGTGATATATGATATATATTTCCAAACATGATTTTTTAAAGAGTATCCATTGTGCGTATCACACCAATAGATATCTTTAAGTACAGAAATATACAGTATAGTATATTACTGTCCTGTAAACATCGTTTGTGTCCGACAGTATAGCCATCCATCTTCTTTTCGCAGCTGTCAAGGAATAGTTAGATTTCAATGTGAGGTAAGATGACGCAGTAAATTTGAGGCAGCAAACACAAAACCTAATTACAGTCTCATATGAAGCTTCTCTTTTAGCTATTCAAATTGGTTATTTGGATCAGGATTGGGAGTTGTAACTTATACTGAAGAACTTGTTATCCTAGTCTTCTTAGTCATTTAGATGCTGTATTACTGCTAAACAATTTAGATTTGTCAATGTGGAAGCCACACAGAAAAGTCAACAGCAATTAAGGAATACGATCCCCTACCTGAATGTAAATTTATTTCTATTGCTCACTGAGAAATATCTTTTTTCAGCATCAACACTAAAAGATGGAAGCTTGGGAATTACAATACGTACGGTAAAGGTGATGCATATACAAATAAAGTATAAAAATACATAAAACATCAACAGCACTGACATTTGCATTGAATCAGGAGATGTAGCAGCAGAAACATACAATTAGAAGGATCTGAATCAGAAATTTCTGTTCTTACCTGATTCTGAAAATAAGGAAATGATCCACTCCCCCAAAAAATTTTTACCTTTTGCATAATTGTCCAATCATACAAATTCCCATTTTCTCACATATGCAGAAAAATGTATACTAAAATTTCAAGTTATCACATGAATAATAAATCAAGACATGTTCCATCCCCATGTGATTCCCAAGGCACTAAAGACCAATTTGATTAGCTTGAGAAGGACCTTCATGGTAAATATTTCTTGGATTGTAGACTTTGAGAAGATACTCAAAAAACTTGCATGAGTTTAAATTTTTCCCTGTAGAAAATTAAACTGTAATTTTGGTAAGACCAGGTTTGTAGTGTAGTACTAAGTTTACTAATGCTGGTTTCTATTTCACCCTTGTCAGTGCTTGGAGTTTTATATTTTGTTCATTCTCATAACTATTCCTTATTAATTGTATCTGTAGGAGGGTAAACCATTTCCTTACTGAGTCCTTATTCGTAAGTATGATGAGGTGTAACTAATTAAACACTCAACAAAAAGGTTTTCCTATTTAACCTGGACTTGAGAAAACACCATGTGAGATCCCTACATTTCTCATGTCCTCTATTCATCATTAGGTGTCAGTGTTTTATGACTTATTTTCCTTCCATCTTTTTGTTGAGACACACCCGTATGATGTTATGTTCTTAATGGCTAGGCAATCCCAGCTGTTTTGCAATGACTGCTTCATTTCCTTGACTGTGGGACATTTGGAATATATTTCCTTTGACAGTGCTTGGAAAAGGAAGTGAGTTACTGTCTTTCCACAGTTCTTGCAGAGGATTGTAATCAGTAAATATGATTGATGTTGAAATTTCTCTTTTGTGCTATGCTGCAGAACATGATTGCCATTTCTACATCCTTAAGTGGATCAAGAGTAAAACAGATTTAGTCACAGAACTTTCTTCATGAGTCATTCCAAATAAAGGATGCTTTTAGTGCAAATTTGTAATTTTTTTTTTTTTTATTTCTACTATAAGATGCTTTGCTCTGATCAGTTTACAAAGTTATTCAACAAATTATTTTATGTCTCTTTCATACAAACCATTGCTGGATTCTGTGGTTCCCCTCTCTTCCACTCCAGCTTGGTACAGATTCATAAAGTCAGACGCACCTCATATTGAATTTAGGGAAAGAGAAATGTAGGGATGTTACTCCATAGAAAAACTTACTACAAATGGGATAAAGATAATTTAAAGTGACTTCCTGCTTATCCTCTTTTTACTGGGGTCAGGCAACAGTTAGATAATGGTTGTAGTATCTTCAAAGTGTGTTTTTAAAATTACTATAGTACAGGTGTGTGTGACATAACAATTACATGCAGGAGGTATACTCCATGGTTATGGGTGATGCTGCATCTGTTTATGTCACCAGTTTCAGATACAACAAACATCGACTACATTATTTAGTATTGGAGTATTCAAACTCCAAAAAGTACAGAAGTATATAAGCTAACTGATATGCTTGCTTCAGTGACCACATATAACTCTCTCACCCTACACTACAGTATCTGTATGCTGCACCTTCATAAGTGATGACAACACAGTGTTTCTCATTAATTTTTTTTATTCATTTATACACAGATTTCTCACGTCTGTTACGTTTGTAGTTTAATATTTTGTACTTTGTTTTTCTTTCCACTAATTTTATTTTGTTTGGTTGTGGTTTATGGAAACTTCTTATTCTTTATCATGGTTTTTGTATTTCAGATTATTCGTACTTGACCCTTTGAGATTTTAGGGAGGTGACAAAACTTATATGCGGGGAAAACACACTCCAGTCTAGATTATTGTTTTTAAGCTTGAAAATGGTTTTCGTCATTTGTTTGCTGTAAATTTATTTTTCATGATAGAATGCTGGGCTTGGTTTCATTTTGAAACTTGAATAATTTTATCAATTATATCAACTTTAAAAAGTTAACTAAGAAGTTAAAACTACAAAACTATATTGTCAAAATAATGCATTCACATGAATGCATTATTCACATGAACCGAGAACAGAAATTTCTTTCCTTTTCATAAGTAGACATCTAAGAAAGTGCACAATAAAAATTTGTAACTTTTTGCACTATAAAAAAGTAAAATAGATTTTCTTTAATGTAATATATGAGGTTATATGTGCCAGTTAATTAAGTAAAACTATGGAAAATTAAGTGCAAATTTTTTTTATTTTCTGTTTTGGAGCGGTTTGAAAGTAAATCACGTAGATCAGCCCCTTCTTGCACGTGACAAAGTTGAACCATCACCCAGCACTCTTCAGACATCATCCCAGCAATTTGTTTTGAACTTTTTTCCTACATTTTCTGCAGACCATGTAATTTGACATCATCGGAGTCTCAAGGGATAAAACTTGCACTAGTACATCATTTGATATCGTCTAATCTCAAAGGATTAAAAATCTCTTGTACATAGTACACATCTTTATACACATTTTAAGGTTTATGGTATTAAAAGGATTTTATTTTGTTGTATGAAGTGAATCATTTTTTCTTTCCTTAAGTCAAAGTATAGTATGTCTTTGTAGAGATGCCAGGTTTGTTGTTTATTAAGAGAAAAATGCTTGTAGCATTCTTTAGGTTGCTGGCCTTAAACATCTGTCTGCATCCATGAATCTTTGGTACATCAAGAGAAGGGCCCTTGCAGTAATATAATCAACTTTTAGTTAATGAATAAGGATACTAGAAGTTCCATAACACAAACATGAGAAATGTGTACAAAGTAAATGTTTCAACATTTTACTGAATGAAATATGCAATTCTTAGGAAAATGACTGGGTTACTGGTAAAGGCATTTATACAGAATTAAAAAGCATAAATGTTAAAAAATTAATATTTTGTTGTTCTAATCTCGCTTGATAAGGAATTCACAGTTTGTGATCTAAAGCACTGGTGAAGTGCAACTTCCAAGTGACTCTTTGAACTATGATGGTGGTGGAGTTACATTTTCAATAATATCTCCTGTTTCATTTTATGTTTTTACATTAAATCTGAAATTAATACTGAGTGTTCTTGTTTTGATACACTATAACGCAAGACAACTTTCAAAAAGTATGCATGTGCATATACGTACACCCTATAAGGGTGTTAACCACAAGTAAATTATGAGGTGTAAGTGTATTCAATATAAAACTTATTTTAAACAAATGTGTTATGTACTATTTTAAACCACAGTATTTTAGATTAATATATTTTCCTGAAGAATTAATTGTTCTCTCTTCCTACTGCTTTTTTGGTGATTTGCTAATGGCAAATATTTATGGATGCTAACTGAAATGTATTCTGTGTGTTACTCTGATCATTTTTATTTTTGGTGTTTTGCCTATTGTCATAATGTGGTGTGGAAAATGTGGTGGTGTATCTTTCTTGCTAACACAAAAATAAATCTTTGTGTGAGCTGCTTATATTTGTTGTGATTCAAATTCAATGTTTTGACACAAAATTTTTTTGCTTTGTGTGCGTTATATGGTGTGTACGTACTTTGGGATGCTTTGGCTTGGCTCACGTTAATAAAATAGCATGAAGCCAAATCTCCCTTCGAATCTGAACAGCGTGACGCCGAGCCCAACAGCAGCATCACGCAGAACCTCATTCCAGCAGAGGAAGGAAAGGGACCGATTCAACTCGGGTAAGGATACTTTCATATTCATGTTATTTTGTTGATTCTGTTTCAGTTTTTATGTTTATCAATTATTTATATTGTATTGTTTTGTCTAGAGATACTTAACATAGATTTATCAAAGATTGATGTTCTTCCGGACATTTACTACCTAGTTTGTAAAAAACTTTTCTGACCTAGGAGCTTTGTCACTTGAACAAAGAGCATTTCATTTTAGCTTCCAGATTATTGGATTATCGCTTATTCAACTGAGACTAATTCTTATTCATTTCCAATGTCCTTTTTCCTTTTTTTTTTGTCAAGTTGGATTTCATAGAACTTTCTTATGAAGATAACTTATGATATTTTTGTTTTAATGTGGAAGGCACTTATGTTTTTGCATATTCATTTGCATTTTTCTGTTTTCCTTTATCCAATGCAGTCCAGTACGTACTATATACTAATTTTTTCCTTGTGTATAAGGACCTTTTATTTTCACAAAAATTATCACATGCAGTTTTCCTTGGTTTTAAAAAAGAAATATCAGCTAAGGTCAACCACATATTTGTTATAGATACCAACATTAAGGTTGGCTTATACCAGTCTGAGTATGTAGTATACCAAAATGAAAACTCTAGAATAACCTGTACTGTTTAGGCAGGATGAACATACAGAATGTATCAGTAAGTTCTCTTTAAAGACAGGCTTTTCATACAACTTTCAAAGCCTATCATTTTTCATGCAGTCACCTCGGATGTCTTTCGCATCCATTAAAGTGATGGGTCACTGTATTTTTGGAATGTTATTTCACCTAAAATCAGTTTTATATACTGTACAGGAGGTCTTCTATATACCAACTTTGAACTTACAGACTTTCAAAGTAAAGAGTAAAGATTTTATTTATTATAAACTTTATTTAATGTACAACAATAAAATTGTCTTGATAAAAGTTTTTATTACTGCATGGTGCTATATGCTATAGGCTAACTACAGCGCTGGATGCCTAGGCTAACTTTATGCAATATACAAACCAGCCATTGAAATGGAACTGGTTGTATATGGAAGACTGCTACTTGAATTCAATGTTGCTTTTTCACATCCCTTTAAAGACAAGGATTTATAAAAGTGGACTGCGTTTCAGCTTTGTCGCTGGTGTCACTCTTCGTGAACGGATGCCAATGTTCGAGCGCATGTTGTGGCGCGTTTGTCGGGGCAACGTTTTTGTGCGTCAGTCAGAAATCACTGAACCTCTTGAGGACCCTGTCACAGTAAGTCTTTCTGCCTGCTGTTGCAGTAGTCCATTTCAGCATCTAAGCATCTAAGCATCCATGCCATTTATACAATTTTTTAGTGGTCGATTTAAAACTGCAACTAGGAAGGATTGTATTATTGGTTAGAGAAGCAAATTTCAAAGTAGTTCAATTTTGTTTAAGTTATCATTTAATATACTAGTCCTCAGTTGTTACGATACGTAATACAAACCATCGGTCCTTTAACAATAGGAATGTAACTTAGCAGCAGCTGGAACCGGTGTAAGCTTCGAACAAGGGGGTTCGGTAGTTAACTGCTTGTGCGACAGTCAGTGGTCGGCGCGACTGAGAGGTGAAGAACCACTTTGCTTTCGGCCGCGCTGGGTGATAGACGTGTTGTTCGCCGCTCTGCCCGCTTCTGTCGTATGCTTTGGAATACTCCTTCAATTGTGGAGATATTATTACTTTCTCTTATACTAATGTGCTTGTGTGGAAATAACTTGAGTACCTGGTTATTTTTTGTGATTTTCTTGTGATTGTCTTGTGGAATGGATTCCCGCGAGCCGGAAAGACACCCCCCCCACCCCCCTGTCAGCCGCAGATTGTGCCCTGGTGTAGAGGGCCATAAGTGTGGGGCCTCTCGATCCCTTTTCGAGGTTGATCCTCATAAGTTTTGTGCTCAGTGTCGAGGGCGTGAGTGCTCTCGCGCCGAGCCATGTGATGTGTGTATTATTTGGTCGGAGGAGCAGTGGGAGTGTTATGAGGGGAGGAAGAAACCCCATAAGCTGTCTAGGGAGTCATCGGAGGGTTCTCCAGTTACTCCCTTGGTCACGGACACGTCTTCTTCTTTCCTCCCTCCGTCACAGCTCCTGCATATGGCTCCTTCCCCTTCGGGGGGTGTATCTCGCTCCTTCTCTTCCCTCGATCAGTCCAGTGTAGAGGAGGGGGCGAGGTACCCCGACGTGCAATTGTATTCGGGGTCTTCCGTTCGCTCGAGGTGGGAACTTTGCCCCCCCCCCCTCATTAACCCGACACTTTCTTCCTCAGGTTTGCCTGCCGCGGGGGACGATCTCAGCCAGGTCTGGTACTCGCTGGGGCTCCAGGGAACACCGAGCATTCAGGGGCTGCTGTGTCCTCTCGCGAGGGAGACCAGGCTGGTAACCCATTGCCTGGTGACTACAACTACGACTACAGTGTCCACTCCAGGGTATGCTGCGCCTCCTCACCTTGTATATACGCAGTACGTATCTATGGTGACCCCGACAGCTGCTGTGCAGGCTTTGCTGCCAGGTATGCAGAGGATGGTCGTGACGTTGCCATCTGGTTTTGCCGCTCTTGCTCCAGCCCCTGACTTCCGGTGTCCCAAGAGCTCCCCATTGGATCTGCCGCCAGTGCCTAGGATGCCACTGGTTCCTGCTCTGCCTTCTGTTCCTGTGCTTGCTGCTCCCGTACCAGTTCCTGCCGCCGTCATTCCTGCCCATGGTGTTGTTGCCCCCACCCCAGGTCCTTCCGGACAGGTGCAGCCGGGCCCTGCTGCTTCGGCAACTGCCCCAGCTCCGTCCTGGATGGAGGACCTGACAGTGGTCCCAAGGAAGCTGACGAAGAAGAGGAAGAGGGTGTCATTGTCGTATTCGTCGTCGTCTTCGTCGTCGTCTGCTGCTGCCACTTCCCCTTCGACTTCCCAGGCCACACAGCTGAGGGAGAAGAAGGTAGCCTCCTCCCCCCCTAAGAAGTCTTGCTTTGAGACCTCTAAGGGTCCGTGGGACGGTTGGGGCTTCCGCTGGTCCTCCTGTTCCTTCAGGAACGGGGCTCATCTCTCCTTCCGCAAGGAAGAAGAAGATGGGAACCGGAGGGGTACCGGCTAACACCGGTACCTCCTCGCCTGGTGCCAGAGGTTGTGCCTCGACGCCAGGTACCATCTCGGCCTCTCGTTCGCAAGATGTACCGATTGTATGGTTGCCCGCAGGTGACCATGCAGCCAAGACCCAGGCATCGGCGCCAGGATCCAGGCACGGAGCGGAAGACTGGCGGGAGTCGCCCAGGTGACTCCCATCAGGCCAGCGATCGCTCTCGTAGCGAGCCACCAGTACCCAGGGTTGACTCGACGGTCCCAGACAGGCCGTGGGTTGAGGCGAGGAAACGGTCCCCTCGGTCGCCTGGACTAGCCTCGGCTGGTCCAAGCGGCGTGACGCGCCGTGAGGACAGGCCTCACTTCCACCATGACAGCGGACTCAGCCAGTCCCCTGACAGCCGCTCCCACCGGGACTGGGCGTATAGGGGGACCAGCGTCAGAAGAGCTGCTGCTGGTCCCCCTATCCGCCTGGGACCGTCGCCGGTGTTCTGACGCTCAGGACCGTCGCCGCTGTTCTGACGCTCGGGACCATCGCCGCTGTTCTCGGTCTAGCCGGCGACGGTCCCGAGCGTCGGTTCCGAGCGTCAGAAGAGCTGCTGCTGGTCCCCTATCCGCCCAGGACCGTCACCACTGTTCTGACGCTTGGGACCATCACCGGCTAGACCGAGAACAGCAGCGACGGTCCCGAGAGTCAGAACAGCGACGACGGTCCCGGGTGGATAGGGGGACCAACAGCAGCTCTTCTGACTCTCGGGACCATCACCGCTGTTCTTGGTCTAGCCGCTCTCCCCTGGAGAGCCGCGCAACCAGGCCTGCAGCTCAATCACCACCGCGGGTTGGCGAGTGTCTGCAGCCCCCCCAGCACGCCGGTTCTGCCGGTGGCCGAGGGGGTAGCATCAGGTCTTCCTCTCCTATCCCTTCAACTTCCTTGGGTTACACCGGGAAGAGCGAGGCGATTAGGAGCAATCGCGACGAGCATGATCCTGCTACGAGGGCCTACGAACCTGGCTTGGTCCTAGGACCAACCAGATCGTACGCACAAGTGGCAGGAGGAGACCATGAGGGGTCTGTTGTGGTTCCTCCTGTGGAAGGAGGAGGGTCTCGGGAGGTCGTTTGCTGAGGTTATTGCGCTGATTTGTCAGCACAATGATCTTGGGGAAGGATCACCACTCCCACCTTCCGAGGCTACATATAGGCTGGAGTTGTTCTGGGGGCCTAAGAAGGAACCCAGGACGATGGTGGGTCTGCCGCGATCAGCCTTGGCCGACAGTGTGCTGAGCCAGGTGGACGCTCTCGTCTCCGGACAGGAGGGTTCGCTTCGGTCCGGCAGGTCGTCCAAGCTCCTTCCCCCACCTCTACTACGACAGAGGCGTTTCTATGTGCCAACGGAGGACCCTCTGCCGCCCAAGCAGGTTAACCCGGAGCTAGCTAGGCTAACTCCGGGGGTGTCTCTTCAGCATCTGCTGCAGAGAACCTCTGGTTCTCGCAGCAAGAGGCACTTGTGTTGGAATCGACTGCCATGGCAGATTTCCAAGCAGTCTCCTGGATAGACCTGTGGTCCTTCAGAGTGTCTAAGGTCGCGGCCTCTTCGGGAAACATCACTCCTGAGGGGGACCCAGCTTTCGTGAGACTGTGCCGGTCTGGAGGTAGGGCTATATCCTACCTGGCTCACCAGACGGCCAACCTGTGGGCCAACCTGGTTCTGAGGCATAGGGACACTGTCCTCACCAGGTCGGCAGGGCACGAGGCGGCCTTGGGTCTTCGCAGCGGACCAGTGCAGACTTCCTCTTCTCTCTTCCCCAGAGAGATGGTGGACGCTGCGGTGGAACAACGGCGCACTGACGACAGTGACCGTATAGTCCACCAGGCAGTCTCGAAGGCGGCTGGGCAGCCTCAAGCTACTGAGGCTAAGCCCAAGAGCTTAGCTAGCACTTCCTCTGCGGCTAAGACGATTGCCTTTTCGAAGCCAAGAGGAAAGACTCTGCCTTCGACTTCTACTGTAAGGAGCGATCGTAACCAGCCCTCCTCCTCTCGAGGAGGAGCCGGGAAGAAGTCGAAGAGAGGAGGGAAACGCTAGGGACGGCGTTCCCCCTCACCTGCTGCCGGAAGTGGGGGGTGCCTGGCGAGCCATTGGGCAACTTGGCAGCGCTACGGAGCAGAGACCTGGATAGTGAATGTCCTTCGAGAGGGATATCTACTACCCTTTGAGTCTTGGCCACCCCTCACCTCCAACCCGGTCCATCTACAAACGTACGTTCCTGGTTCTGCCAGGGACATGGCGCTTTGGCAGGAAGTGGAAGCCATGTTGAGCAAACGAGCTGTGGAGATCGTATGGGATCAGTCACCGGGATTTTACAGTCGACTTTTCTTGGTGGAGAAGTCCTCAGGGGCCTGGCGCCCGGTGATAGATCTCTCTCCCTTGAACCGATTCGTTCGCCAGACTCGGTTCACGATGGAAACGGCACGTTCAGTGCTCGAGTCCATCAGGGAGAACGACTTCATGCTTTCTGTTGACCTGAAGGACGCGTATTTCCAGATACCCATCCATCAGTCCTCCAGGAAGTACCTCCGCTTCATCCTCGACGGGACGGTGTACCAGTTCAGGGCACTTTGTTTCGGTCTCAACCGCCCCACAGATGTTCACGCGAGTTTTCACTCTGGTGTTGGCTTGGGCCCATTCAGTAGGGATATGTCTTCAGGCTGTTTGGTATCCGGACCTGCTGGCTCTGCTCGCTGAAGCACCGAGAGAGATTCCCCCTTGGCACAACCTCCTGTGCCAGCCACATGTGGAACGGTACCACCGGTCGGTTCGGTCCCTGTGTCTTCACGGCTGGCTGTTATCCACCATCTCTTGCAAGCAAGAGGCTTTTCTCGCCGAGCAGCAACAGAGATGGCTGGGTACCTCAGACAGTCTTCTGCAGCTGTATACCAGAGAAAGTGGTCCATCTTCTTCAGCAGGTAGCGGATTTCCTCGTCTTCCTTCACCGAGAGAAGCTCCTCTCCGTCTCCGCAGTTAAAGTCTACAGAGCTTCCTTGGCTCTAGTCCTTAAACTGCGGGGAATGGATATCTCCTCTTCCTTCGAGATCTCCCTCCTTATGAAGAGCTTCGAGAGGTCCTGCCCACCCAGGGAACTCAGGCCCCCGGGGTGGGATGTGACTCTCATCCTTAGGAGTTTGACTCGAAGTCCCTTCAAGCCACTCCGAGAGTCGTCAGACAGGGAGCTGACCATCAAGACCCTCTTCCTGCTGGCCCTGGCATCAGCGAAGAGAGTAAGGGAACTTCATGGTCTTTCCTTCAATGTTAAACATTCCAGGGGATGGGGATCTGTGACGCTCGATTTCGTCCCGGACTTCGTGGCAAAGACTCAGAATCCTTCGGTCCCTAACGACCGGTTCGAGTCATTCACGATCCCCTCCTTGAAGGACTTCACCAATAACGATGTGGATGAGATGCTGCTTTGTCCTGTGAGGGCGCTACGGCGCTATCTGAAGAGAACTCGGCACCTCAGGCCTGAGTGTCGACGCCTCTGTTAGCACCTGGGTTACCAAGAAAGAGGTATCCAAGAAAACACTCTTTCTGGCTGCATGAGGTGATCAGGAGGGCGTACGACCCGGATGGTAGTGACGACACCCGTACCCTTCATCCGAGAGCCCACGAAGTCAGAGGTATTGGTCCAAACCTTGTGTTCCGCAAGAGCTTCTCCGTGGCACAGGTTCTGAAGGCAGGGGTTTGGGCCAACCGGACCACCTTTACCTCCTTCTACCTTCGGGATATTGCCCACAGGTCCTTGGACACCTTTTCCTTGGGACCCGTGGTGGCTGCTCAACAAGTTGTGTAGCTTACCCAGCACCTGAGTGGATAGAACAGCATCGCATCCTTGTGTGACTGCATGAATGGACAAGTGAAAGAGTGTGTGACTGGCTTTTCTTCCTCCTCTTTTCTCCCCCTCTACCTGTGGGCAGAGGGCTGCGGTCGTCACTACGCTGGACAGGAGGCAGATGCAGGTAAGCTACACGACCGAGCTCCAGCTTATCCCTTTCAGTAGGGATAGGAGCGATTATCCACCACTTCCCTAACAAGGGGGGGAGGGGAGGCCAACAAGAGACAAACCCATGACTTCATATTGGCTCTTGAAGTGGGTACTAGTTCTTGCTTGCTATTTATAAGAGGTACGCTTGCCTCCCTCTTATAAATTTGGCCCAGAGGTCTGACCACTGATCCTGCGGTGCACACCCTGATCAGCTGGACAGAGGCTAGGATCCCTCCCTCTGCTCTTACGACCAGGGAGGGAACCAAGGTCGGACGAACACCAGTCAGTTAATAAGACTCTGATTCCACCCACCAATAAGTGAGTCTTCCTATTGTTAAAAGACCGATGGTTTGTATTACGTATCGGAACAAATCACAATTTGTCGAAAATTGTATTTTTCCTAACTAATACAAACCTGAGGTCCTTTACATAGTCCCACCTCATGCCCCCCCTCACTCTGTTTTTCCTGGGCCTAAAGCAAAGTGATTCTTCACCTCTCAGTAGCGTGGACCACCGACTGTCGAACAAGCAGTTAACTACCGAACCCCCTTGTTCGAAGCTTACGACCGGTTCCAGCTGCTGCTAAGTTACATTCCTATTGTTAAAGGACCTCAGGTTTGTATAGTTAGGAAAAATACAATTTTTGACATTGTGATTTTTCTAGTATTTTTTTAATTGAATGTGTCAAAGATTTTTCAAGTCTCTCTCTCTCTCTCTCTCTCTCTCTCTCTCTCTCTCTCTCTCTCTCTCTCTCTCTCTCTCTCTCTCTCTCTCTCTTTGAGTTCTGCCAATTTAAGAAAAAATTACATCAATGGAAAGAGGATTACAGTGGGCCCCCCGTATTCGCGTTCTCCGGATTCGCGGACTCACACATTCGCAGATTTCTCTCGGGAACGTTTCCCCGCATTATTCGCATAATTAATTTTATTTTGTAAAATTATAATCACAGCTCACACAATATCATAACAGATAAGAACTAAAATCATTAGCAAATTCTGAGTATATTTGTTGTAAAATATTTATGTGAATTTACTGAGATCGAAGATGCAGTAACTTTTTTTGGATTATACACGTTTTTTCTAATATTTCTTTGCACTTTTCTTTGCAAAAATACAATTAAAACTTAGTATGTATCATTAAAGATAAGAACTAAAACCAACAGCAACCCCTGGGTATATTTATGAGCAAATATACAAAAAGACATCATTAGAGAGAGAGACACACACAAACACAACATGCCCCTTAGAAGTCAAGTACACAACCGACTCATGAGACACCTGGAATTGGCGAGCTAAGCCAGTTTAAAAGTTGATATTTGTAAATTTTTGGGCTATTAAAGTAGTAGAACCCCTCTCCCTCCCAATTTATCCAAATCTATGGCGTGTAATATTGATACTCATCAGGAGGTAATCCGTTCAGCACTCAAAACCTGCTAATGTTACTCATAAGAGGGTATCTGACCATTAAGGGTTAAAGGAAAAATATTGCATTTTGCTTCCTGACACTCTCTCTCTCTCTCTCTCTCTCTCTCTCTCTCTCTCTCTCTCTCTCTCTCTCTCTCTCTCTCGTCTTCTCTCTTCTTCTCTCTCTCTCTCTCTCTTCTCCTCTCTGCTCACCTCATCTCTCTTCTCTCTCTCTCTCTCAAGGAAAAAATACTACATTCTGCTAATGATTTTATTCTTACCAGTGACACTTAAGTGTGAGCCATGAGAACAGCCCATTTTACCTGTGTCTATGTCAAGTAGTACTTGCAACAAAGGTATAACGTTCACTAATGTGCAAATCAAATCCGCAGGGAGAACAGGTGCGCAAGACAGTCTTCATCATCTTTTTCCAAGGTGAGCAGTTGAAGACGAAAGTAAAGAAGATTTGCGAGGGATGCCGTGCAACCATGTATCCCTGTCCTGAGAGTACTACTGAGCGAACTGAGATGTCTCAAGGAGTTAAGGGACGTCTGGATGATCTGAAGACGGTGAGGATGAGATGGTACCTTTGTGTAACTTGGAAATATTTATTTTTGAATGCTTTTTTTAATTGTACTTAATTTTTGTTTTCATACAATCAACTTACCTGTCAGATATATACATAGCTAAGACTCCGTCGTCCCCGACAGAAATTCAAATTTCGCGGCACACGCTGCAGGTAGGTCAGGTGATCTACCGTCCTGCCCTGGGTGGCAGGATTAGGAACCATTCCCGTTTTCTATTCATATTTTTTCTGTCGCTTGGAATGTAAACAACGTTTGCAGTTCCTCCTGACTTGATTTTTTGGATTTCATCGCCATCGAATCTTTCTGGGCCTTATCTTTTTGCAGGGGAAGGGGAAGTACTTCGGATGTCTTTTGGTTCGGCATACGCATATTTAATTGTTTTTTTATAACTTTGGCTTCGAAAATTTCGAAGGATTGTTTACGTGTAACTACCGAACTTTTCGGTAGACACTCACATAGTTTGCAAGAAGGAAAATTTTAATATTTATTCATAATAACGTGTAGTAAATGTTAGAATTGATTGAGCTAACTTCCTTCTTGAGGATGTAAGGAAAGAATAGTTACGCTTCCTTTAGAAGTTTATATAGCGCTCGTACTAACGAGCAGTTAAGAGCATCATTAACATTACTAGTAGTGTGTATCCTCATCTCCTTCTTACTTCACAGAATCTTCAAATTCATATTGCAATTTGAAGACAAAGGAATGTAGCTCAAAATACGAGCTATTGAAAGGTAAGAAGTGATTTTAGTGTTAGTGCAGTGGAGGGTGCGTTCTGATCGGCTCTGTTTCGCTCCCAGGCCTAGACCTCTTCCAAGCTCACATACCCAGAGGAGAAGGAAAGTCGAAAGCCTTACGGAGGTTATGGAGAATCCCCACCGATCAGGCGTCCCCTCGGCAGGATCTGTAGAACGTCCCAGACTGCCAAGTTCGCCATTGGAAAGGCGTCCTAATTAGTAGAGGGTGCGGCGTTCGATCGGCTCTGTCTCGCTCTCAGGCCTAGACCTCTTCCAAACTCACAAGCCCAGAGGAGAAGAAAGTGCGAAAGCCTTACGGAGGTTATGGAGAACCCTCACGATCGGGCGTTCCCTCGGCAGGATCTGTAAACGTCCCAGACTGCCAGGGATAGCCATTGCAAAGGCATCCTTTAAAAAGTGCGTCTGTTCTTCTGTTTCTTCATCTTACATCCGAAAAGACGTAGAATGTACATGTTTGGAGTTCGGACGATCTGGCTCGTTCTCTGAATAAGAGAACACTGACTCACTGAGCGAGAGGCTGAGAGCCAGCCAGCAAGCTAGCGCGAGCCACGTTCCAACAGCCAGCAGCGAGCCGCGTTCCAACAGACTAGCGCGAGCCGCGTTCCAACAGACTAGCGCGAGCCTCGTTCATACAGATAAACGCGAGCCGCGTTCCAGAACTTTTTTCTTGGCGCAAGGCGCCTTCAAAGAGAAAACAGACGGCTGAACTAAGGAGCCTTATAGTAGAGTGGCAATCAGAAGGATGCTTCCATTGAACGTTTACTGGCAAGAGGCTCGTATAACAAGACTAGAGGCGCTCGGATCTATTAGGGCGCACGGGACCTTCCACGCAAGCGGAACGTTCCAGGAGCGAGTCTCCTTTCTAGCGTGCGGAACATTCCAGGCGCGCGGAACTATCCAGACGCCAGGCGCTAGGCGCAAGGATCCAGACGCCAGGCGTCAGAAGATTCCAAAATCTTCATTTGAGAGAGAGGTCAGTCGCGAGACTCCTCTTTGAGTTTTTTTTTTTTAACTTGAGCAACTTTCCCCTGGCAAATGTGCAAGATGTCGCACAAGCGGCCGTTGCTTTTGTCAGAAGGATTCGGATACTAAGAGAAGCCCCTTTTCATTATTCAGAAGACTCCTGTGTTAGGCAGTTCCTCTCAATGCGGACTCTCTCCTTCATCCATGCTCTTCCCTCGTTTTGAGGAGGCAAGAGCTTTGGGAGTTTTTCTTAATAAGAATCTCATCGATGTTTGGTGATGGCATGGGGATAGGAAATATCTACTTCCTTCCGTAAACCCTAGTGATGAACAGGAATTCGGTCTCTTCCGCGATTTATGAGGAAATCACGAAGATTTAAAGAGTTCCTGGATTAACTTCGTTCCTTAAGGATATATACTCTTTCTATCGTTCTATTAACGAAAAGAACGAAGATAGTAGAAGGTAGTAGAGTTTCTGCTGTATGAGAATACGATACGGTCAAATCATAAACACATACCGTAGTTACTTCTTTTCTGTGCAACTCAATTACCAGTATCCTTCTACGACATTCCTAGGAAGGACTACGCTTAAAGGGATTGTTAAGACAACACCTACTTAGCTTCTAGATTTATCGAAGTCTTGTTTTCGCTTAAATATGCTTTAATAAGAACTTCCTGAAGTTCGATAATAATTTTATAAAATTCCTTTATTTAATGGAGTAGCTGGCAACTCTGGAAGAGTAAGCGGGGACTGCTTTCGCTGAGAGCCTGAGACCAACGCAGTACGCCTACGCCAGTTACTGTCAGTACCCTGTGCTGCCAGGTACAGGGAAATTTCCCTGTTTTAGGGAAATTCAGTCGGCTACAGGGAAACAGGGAAGAAATTTGAAAATACATTAAAAACAGGGAAATTTCAGAAAACTAACAGGGAAAATATAGGGAAATTTGGAAAATCTAAGTTTGTTATTATTTTCGTTTGAAATATGAAAAATATAGCTTTTAAGTTGTTATTTTGCTTTATGTGGCGAGACTAAGATAAAGAGAAAGGGTAGTTTAATTCCCTCGTTATCCCAGATTTGAATGGTCAAAGTAGATAATCCTTTAATTTGGTACTGTCCCTCTAAATTGTCTCCTTCGTTATTTTTTTTTATTTATTTTTTTTTTTGTACACCAATTTCATGCAGCACTTTACCAAATGATTCCTATTAACCATCAAACCCAATATTTTCCTTCACTTGTAAAACTTTGTCTATCTTCGGAATTTCTTTCCTTGCATAAAAAGCCAATACAGTTCGCCGTATAAAGCATCAATCGAAATCGTCCACATTTGTTACGGTTTTTTAGATTTTCCTTTTCTTTTCCCTAAAAACCAGCTCTCTAAATTCTTCTTCCGTTTCTTTAGCCTCCTTTCAAATCTGATGAAAGTTGCTTTTGATATCTTTGTTGCATCTGCTCGATTGATTCCAAACTTTGAAATTTCATTTTCTTTTTCCCATTCAAAAAAGTGAAGGTAGCGGTTAATGAGAATCATATTAGCTTCATGGAGTCTATTGAAACAGTTTTCATTTCTTGAAATGTGTTTCTTTGTTTGCATCTGATATTTGAATATATCTTATTTCGTATATTCTTCGTTAAAACCTCGGTTTCATTAATGAAAATGAAGACATGGCATATTTCTGGGCTCAGCTCGTGTCGCTTGCGCGAAATATCCTTTAATCTATTATTTCTAGGGTAAATGTACTAACACATACCAGAGAATAAATAAATAAAGAAAAAGGTCAGTATAACTGACTCGCTCACCCTCTAGGAGGGGGTGTCGGTATGAACACTAGGCGAGTGAGACCACTACCACGAGCCAAATGTTTCCAATAGAAATCTCCCACTACAAAAACCCTCCAAGAGGGGAGCCGTCCCACACAGAAGGAGGGGCAGCTAAGTACTACTTACCTACACCAATCCCACGCTTGCGACTGCTGCGCCTCTAGTGGCCATCCTTTCAAGTTAGCACTCACGAGCACACGTGCTATTTTTCTCTCTGTGTTTTTTGTGCCATTTCTTCGGATTTTTCGATATGGAGCGTGCAGCTATTGCAGCAGCTAAGTTAAGTACTCAGTATTTACGGTTAGCGAGTCTTTTCCGTCCCCGAGACGGTATTTGCCGTTTTTTAGGTATAGATACGTTCTCGGGGGCTGGAAGCATGGCAGCATGGTCCTGCCGCATGTTGGGTTCGTTCTTGGTCTCCCATACCTAGAACATCCCTTATTATTTTACGCTCTATTTTGATTATCCGCCCTTTTTACGTCTACTCAAGTTGTTATGCGTGTATGTATTTCACCTTATGTAGGCTTTTCTATCCAGACCCTAGTTCAGGTTCCTTGTATCGGCCCCTGACTAGCTTTGAGTGGTAGACTTGCCTTCGGGCTAGTCGCACACTCCTGGATTTTTTCTCCTGCTATTTTACCTTCTGTCTTTCATTTTTATTATATATTATATTTTTATGTTTTGTTATTGTTAGGTTAGTTGGCGTCTGGCTTAGCCTAGGTCCTGGCTCATAGAGCCTTGTCTACCGTTGATCAGTTCGGTCGCTTCCTCATAGCTTCTCTCTGATCAGTTGGTTTGCGCCCTATGGGCCTATATGCTACCGCTTTTCAGTTCCAGTTGCTTCCCGATAGCTTCTCTCTGATCAGTTGGTTGGCCTAGGCTTGGTTACCGTATCTTAGTTTACCGCCTCGTGGTCACTACGTGATCACGGGTCAGCCAGGCGCCTGCCAGTCCCCTTCCCCCTCTCCCGCTCTCCCATAGAGTCGGGCGGGGGTGGGTCGGTCTGTCCTTGCTCGCCCAGCATGCCCGAGCCTGCCTCCCCCTTCCCCTCCACCGGAGGGGCCTGGGAGTCCGACAGTCCCTGACTGGTTCCGACCTCTCCGCTTCTCGGCTCGGCCGGGTGGTACGTTGTGGGGGGCTCTGGCCTTCCCCCCCTCCGTTACTTCCTTGTCGCTCCGGGTTAGCGCGAGTCTGTATGTCATCTCGCCCTTCCCCCCTTACTAGAGCTCCTCCCTACCGGAGTCCTGGTATCCAGCGGAAGGGTATAGTCCACCATAGTTGGACCGGAGCATACAATAGGTCTTTACTAACCGTACCGTATTGCTGAGTTACTACACTCCGCTTCACTGGACCTAGTCCGGTTACTTGCATGTAGGTTTAAGTTATCTTTAAGTTTATCTTAAGTTTCTTAAACCATCCCCACCCCTCCCTTAGTATTTACCGGATCTCTCCGGGATTATAGCCTATTCAGGCCATGCAGGGAGGGGTTATGCCCAAATTTTTTCCGAGCTCCGCCATGTAACGGAGTTCTTTTGCCCTTAGTCTGTAAGTGTTCCCCCCTTTAAGATACTCATGTGTCTTCCCACTTACAGGCCACCAACTGTGAGCATCCGGGATGTTCCGCTACACTTCAGGACCCCTGTGGACACGAAGTTTGCCGGTCCCATGCTCCATGCGCGACTCCGCACGGGGACATCCAGGTCTGGTACCATGAGAACGTGTACCATATGTTACGATCTGGTGAGCCAGCTTTTGGAAGGCGTAAGTATTCCATCTCCGCATGCCGCTCCGCCTCTTTTACTTCTTAAGTTTTCATCATTACTTTAACTTAAGGCATCTAGTTTAAGTTATATCCTAAGTTTTAGTTTTAAGTGGTTCTTAAATCTAAAATATATCCTCTCTTACAGGCTCCGGCAGTAAGAGATACGGCATTGGCTACCCTGCGGGCCTGGGTCGGAGGTTTTGGCAAGAACGCCGCCAAGGGTCAGCCCTACATTCTGGAGAAGCGTTTAGCTTTGTTAATCTTCCCCGGAGGCAAGGCGACTGGATAAGTCATCCGGTAGAGGCGGACCCCTCTATTGCCTTTATCCAACAACAGCTGGCGGCCTCCTTGACTGAACAAGACCAGGATATCTCCACGGATGTCGCAACCCTGGATATAAATGTTGAACCTATGGTAGGTATAGACGACCTGTTGGTCGAGGTAAGTAATGCAGGTACCCAAGGGTCCCCCTTGGGAACGACTGTTTCTTCTACCCCTGCAACTTCTCCATCCTTCCCAGGCTTTACCGGTGATGAGTTATATACTCCTCCAGAGGCTTCGGTTAGGCCTAAGATCAAGTCTAAACATATGACCTTGACTAAGACGTCATCATCCTCGAAGAAGACGTCCTCGTCTTCTTCTTCGCGTAAGTCTCCGGCTCGTAATCCCGGCTCAGACAGGTCTAAAGGGTCTAGCTCCGGCTCAAAGTCCTCCAAGAGTAAACCTAAGGAGAAATCCCGTACCCCGGCAGTATCACCAGTTCCACTACCTTTGGTGCCTATTCAGAGTCTCCCTTCCACCTCCTCAGCAGCTCCGGCTCTGGACGCCAATGCTGGCCTCCGTTACAAACATGTGGGCGACTTGGTAGGCTCCCTTAAGACGAGTATGGAACATATGATATCTCGCCTGTCGGACAAGATAACTTCTCAGGATACCATTATAGCCGGCCTAAGAGAAGCCCCCCTTCGCCTCTTCCCTCAACCCTCTAACTAGTGGATCTCAGCTTCCCCCGTATGACTCGCTGCGAACGCTTTCTCCATGAACAATCCTTGGAGAGTAGCGTCATATGCTCCCTTCCAAGATGGTCTCATCTCCATACCGGAGTTTGGAACTCGAAGAATAGAGGACTTCGAGTTCTACCCGGAAGGCCTACAGCCTCCCTTCATAGGCTACGCTAGGCTCACGCCTTCGGCTATGGTTAGAGATGACAGGGTGCCAAAGGAGACAGTCCTCTACTCTCGGGACCAGGCCCACGTGAAATGGCTTAGATGTCTAGATGACATGGACTGTTCAAATACAAGATCCAACCATTCAAGAGTCCCTTTACCATTTTCACGATGGATGAAGGTACCCCGCTCCCTTTCCTTACCAAGATAGCGAGGTCGACCATCTCAGCAGCTCAGAAAGGGGAACCCATGCCTCAGCTGAAAGAAGCAGACCCCACTTCTCCGTTGCTCCCGTCAATTGGAGAATTATGGGAGGACCTGCCTAACACTTTCACAGTTGGCAAACTCAAACCTGACTGTGCTATGGAGCAGTTTGGTGAAAAGCTGCCCAGGCTCCCGGATAGTCTTATTCAAGCGGAGTTTGACTCGAAAACAAGACTAGCCAGGTCAATCAACCTGATGGGCTATGTCCGAGGTAGCAACCATGGCTTATGGTTCAGAACCAATTTTTAAGCTATGACCAAAGCCCTGACTCAAACGGTGCAGTCAGACATGTTTGAGTTTGCCACTGCTAGAACAAATTGCAGGAAGCATGTATTGCTGAGGCAACCATTCGGCACGAACGAATAGGTTACTTTCTTCTAACATCTGGGGCGCAGATCTCTTCCCAGAGGCTATGGTAAAGGAAGTACAAGCAGAGGCTACGAGGTTGAACCAAAGCCTTAAGGACCGTTGGGGTCTTATGGCTAGGAGAAGGCAAGACTTGACTCCAAAAGGTAAGGGACAAGGAAGCCTAGACGTTTTCCAACCTTACCAAAAAGAAGCAGCCGCGCTTCCCTCAACAAGTTCCTACAGTGCCGTTAGTGCAGACAGCTCAGCCCTCCAACGTCTAAAGGGCCAATCACAGCATATTTATGTGATATCCCCTCCGCCTCAACCCTCCACCTCATACGCCATCTCTCCAGCCTACAAACCAGCCTTCGAGAGTCAAGCTTCTCAGAAGTATGACCGCTCGAACAAAGGGGAGGGAGGCAGAGGTAAGCGGTCCTTTCGTGGGAGAGGATCGGGAGGTCCCTTCAATAGGGGAAAGCACTTCAGAGGAGGTCGAGGGGGTTACCAGAACCAATGAGGAACTTCAGGTAGGAGGGAGGCTGTTTCACTTTCGCCACCGGTGGAACTTCAGCCAGTGGGCTCAGAGCATAGTGTCAAAAGGGCTGGGTTGGAGCTGGTTGACGAACCCACCTCCATCCAGACCTTTCCGTCAACTTCCTTCCAAGGAATTGACAGAGTACGCAGAGGACCTTCTTCAGAAAGGAGCTATAGTCAAAGTCAAGAGAGGTTAAAATTTCAAGGTCGCTTGTTCAGCGTGCCAAAGAAAGGCTCAAACAAAAGAAGGGTAATCTTAGACTTGTCCCGCTTAAACTTTAGCCATCCGCTGCGACAAGTTCAAGATGCTCACGATCTCACAGGTGCGGACCTTACTTCCCCGTGGGGCCGTCACCACATCTATCGATCTTACAGACGCTTAACTTAAATCCATACTCCCTAGTTGCAAGACACTTCCGCCCGTATCTCTGGGTTTCAAGAATCAGGAGACCAGACGTTCTCCTTCAAGGTAGTCCCGTTCGGGCTCAACGTGGCACCCAGGGTGTTCACGAAGCTAGCGGAAGTAGTAGTGCAACAGCTCAGGGCTCAAGGGATTATGGTAGTAGCGTATCTCGACGATTGGTTGATCTGGGCCCCATCAGTCGAGGAATGCAACAAGGCCACACTGAAAGTGATCCAATTCCTAGAATATCTAGGATTCAAGATAACAGATCCAAGTCCAGACTCACCCCAGAGTCAAACTTTCAGTGGCTAGGCATTCAATGGAATCTATCCTCACACACTCTGTCGATTCCATCCACCAAAAGGAAAGAAATAGCGAAGTCAGTCAAGCAATTTCTAAGTCACAAAACTAGCATCGAGGAGAGCTCAGGAAAGAATCCTCGGCTCTCTCCAGTTTGCTTCAGTAACGAACATCTTAATGAAAGCCAAACTGAAAGATCTAACCAGGATCTGGCGCTCTCGAGCAAATGTCAGGTCCAGGGGGGGACAAGCTATCCTCAGTACCTCTGATTCTAAGGAACCGGCTTCGGCCGTGGGCAAAAGTCAAGAATCTGTCAGTTGTCAGTCCCTCTTCAGTTCCCTCCACCAGGGATTACCAATCCACACAGACGCGTCCTTAAGCGGCTGGGGAGGGTACTCCCAGGTCAAAAAGGTGCAAGGAACTTGGTCACCCCAGTTCCGTCAGTTCCATATAAAACGTACTGGAGGCAATGGCAGTCTTCTTGACTCTTGAAAAAAAAAAAGATTTAACGCCCACCAAGGTAATACTCCACATAAAGCTAGTCTTGGACAGCGCAGTGGTAGTACATTGCATAAACAGAGGAGGCTCCAAGTCACGTCATCTAAATCACGTCATGATAGCCATCTTCTCCCTAGCAGACAAATTCAGTTGGCATCTTTCCTCCACCCACATAGCTGGAGTAAGAAACGTCATAGCAGACGCCCTATCCCGATCAGTACCCCTAGAAGTCGGAATGGTCTCTAGACGACGGGAGTTCGTTTTCCAATGGATCCTTCAAAGGATGTCCCAGGGCTACAGGTGGATCTCTTCCACATCTCAAGCGAACCACAAACTACCGTGTTATGTAGCCCCAACCTGGACCCTCTGGCTTACGCCACGGACGCCCTGGCTCTGGACTGGAACAACTGGGAGAAGATTTACGTCTTCCCTCCAGTGAATCTCCTTATGAAGGTCTTAGACAAACTCAGGACATTCAGGGGTCAAGTGGCTCTAGTAGCCCCAGACTGGCCGAAGAGCAATTGGTACCCCCTGATCCTGGAACTGGGTCTTCGTCCCCTTCGGATCCCCAGTCCCAAGCTCTCCCAGTCAGTACAAACGAAGACTGTGTTCGCTTCCTCAGGGATTCTCAAAACCCTAACTTTATGGATTTCATGAAGTTTGCGGCAAAAAGAGATGCGAATATTGACCCTCAGAATATTCTTTTCCTGGAATCTGATAAAAGGGATTCAACTTTGAGGCAGTATGATGCGGCCGTCAAAAAGTTAGCAATCTTCCTGAGAGAGTCTGATATCAGAATCATGACAGTTAATTCTGCTATATCCTTTCAGATCTTTATTTGAAAAGGGTTTAGCAGCTAGCACGATTACGACAAACAAGTCAGCATTGAAAAAGATATTTCATTTGGATTTAACATAGACTTGACAGATACCTATTTCTCGTCTATTCCTAAAGCATGTGCTAGACTTAGGCCTCTGTCAGGCCTACGTCAGTTTCATGGTTCTTAAACGATGTTCTAAAACTGGCTTCCGAAACCGATAATGACACATGCTCGTTTATGATGCTCCTAAGAAAAACTCTGTTTTTATTAAGCCTGGCTTCAGGAGCAAGAATTTCAGAACTGTCGGCTTTATCCAGAGATCCGGATCATATTCAATTCCTTCCCACGGGGAAGTGCTACTTTCTCCGGAACGTAGCTTTTAGCAAAGAATGAAGATCCTTTGATGAGATGGGAACCTTGGAAGGTACTACCCCTTCACAGATGTTTCCCTTTGTCCGGTTTCAACCTTACGAGCCTTTCTATCCAGGACCTCCTCTTCCTCATCGGGGCCCCTCTTTAGGAGGGAAAAAGGTGGTACTTTATCCACTAAAGGCATCAGGCAACAAATCCTGTACTTTATCAAACAAGCCAATCCTGACTCCTTTCCAAAAGCACATGATGTCAGGGCAGTAGCACCTCAATTAATTACTTCCAACATATGAATTTTGCTGATTTAAAGAAGTATACCGGATGGAAATCGCCGACAGTGTTCAAACGTCACTACCTTAAGTCCTTGGAAGCTCTGAAATTCCCAGCAGTAGGCAGCGGGTACGTAGTTTTCCCTGACTCTAGCTAGATTATAGTAGAAGTTGCAGTCCTCCTTTCTACCTGCCTCACCCAACAGTTCGTCTATTCCTGCCTTGTTCATTAACATTTACCTTGTGTCTTAGCTGCTTTATGATTGTATAAGTGCCCCTTCTGTCTGATTAGGGACACTCACATCTGATTACCATACTGATCTCATATGTTATCCCCTTTTTATTTTTTGCTAGGGGATACATCATAATGCAATGGTTACGGGTTTTGTATATTAAGTCATATACATTCCTAAGATATATTATTTTGTGATTGATCAAATATTTATGTAAATTTATACTAATTGCTATTTCTATTTTTGATACATGTTGTTACACAGATTTATTGTGATAGGTAATCATTGTACCTATTTGTATATATGTAAATTACCTTATATTATTAACATAATTAGATTTAAGGGTAATTTAAGCATAATTCTGATTTTGCTTTACTGTGTACTTGTATCTTTTTAGCAATTATATTCGTTCTTTTATTTTGTATCTTTCATTTGAGACCTATTTTGTTTTATTATATTTTATTTTACTTTGTTTACAATCTTGTGCTGTTTCTCTGGTACGATTTCGCGCAAGCGACACGAGCTGAGCCCAGAAAAAGGATTTTGACGTAAGGAAAAATCTATTTCTGGGCGATTGGCTCGTGTCGCCAGCGAAATACCCCCCCCTACCCATCCCTTCGCTCAAGATTGTCTGCTAACTTCAGGATGGCCACTAGAGGCGCAGCAGTCGCAAGCGTGGGATGGTGTAGTAGTAGTACGAGCTGCTCCCTCTGTGGGACGGCTCCCCTCTTGGAGGGTTTTGTAGTGGGAGATTTCTATTGGCATTTGGCTCGTGGTAGTGGTCTCACTCGCCTAGTGTTCATACCGACACCCTCTCCTAGAGGTGAGCGAGTCAGTTATACTGACCTTTTTCTTTATTTTATTTATTCTCTGGTACTGTGTTAGTACATTTACCCTAGAAATAATAGATTAAAGGATATTTTCGCTGGCGACACGAGCCAATCGCCCAGAAATAGATTTTTCCTTACGTCAAAATCCTTTTTTTTTTCCCCGGCGATTTTAAGAGGATTTAAAAGGTCATGGTCAATATCATTAAAGGATACTCGCTCTCGATCACCCACTGTGAAAAATATGGACAGCCCAGCCCAAGTGACTCCCGTAAACGTCTCCACCCACCACCTGAGGCCAAGGAAATATCTATAATTTCGTGAAATACTTCATTTTATAAAAACATCATGAAGGTCCTGTAACTGATGTTTCGAAGACTATCCAGAGAACATCTGAAGCAACAAAAGTGTCAGAAATGACTATTCGTAGACTTAACAAGGAAGCAAGAGAGGCGGTAAATGTAGTGGAATTTCCAGTGTTTCAAAAAATAAAAGGGAAAGAGAGTCTGTGACTGACTTGGATGATTTTGATGAAAATGTTTCTAATGGCATACTAGATCGATTGACTTATGAATTTATGTCTCATGTCCAAACACCAGAGCCAACCTGCCACTCAGCGTATCTATAATTATAGAAAGAGAAAGAAGGAATAGCTAAATAGAATCGGGAATGAAAAAGAAAAGTTAACAGGGAAGAAGCAAAGCCTTTCCCTCGACTTCCAAGGTCTAAAGCGAATCTTCCTAAGAAGGATTATATCTGCGGGAAGCATTTAATGGGACTTACCCATAGATATGGCAAATCTGCCTTTTCTATCTGGCCCCACCCTAGCGATCTTAGAAAAGTAAAACGCAGTATAGTATAGACTGTTTAGTTAGTGGTAAGACAGCGTTAAAGTTACAGCTTCTGTTGTGTCTCTCCTATTTTCCTAGTGCCATGTCTACTCCTCCTCCTAAACGCAAACGCTTATCATACGAACAGAAATATTCAGAAAAGTGGGAAAATGATCCCAAATTTAAACGTTGGTTGTCAAAAAGTAGTAAAGGCCCTTTGTTTTACCATTGTAAATGGTGTAATTCCGATGGGAAAGCTGGGAAGTCGGAGATAGAAAAACATGCTGCAGGGGCCAAGCATAAAAAGATTGCCGAAAGTATTCAGCAGTCAGTTAGTGTAGTTGATATGCCAAGTGTTAGTGGAGAAAACATAAGTAATAAAGTGAAGGAAGCTGAAATCCGATTTGCTGCTGTGCTTAGTGAACTTAATCTTCAATTTTCGGTTGCTGATAAACTTCTACCAGCTATGAAAGTAATATGTGCGGACCCAGAGGTAGTAAAGAAACTCAAATGTAACAGAACAAAATGTACAGCTGTTGTGAAAAATGTCATCGGTCGAACGAGGAGGGAAGAGTTGATTGAACTTTTAAGAGAAAATCGTTTCTCCCTAATGGTAGATGAATCTACTGACAGAGGCTGTACGAAACATCTTGCCCTTGTTGTTAGAGTTGCCACCTCAAAGGGCATTAAAGATGCCTTTTTAACACTCGTTCCAGTAGAAAGCGCTACTGCAGACAGTCTTCATGCATGTATAAAATCTGTTTTTGATGATGAAAATATTCCCTACAAACAGAACTTAATAGGATTTGCCGCTGATGGGGCCAGTGTTATGATGGGAGTTCATCATTCACTCTCAACTTTACTACAGAAGGACATACCTAACTTGTTTATAATGAAGTGTGTATGCCATTCCTTTCATCTTTGCGCTTCCTACGCATGCAGATTATTGCCAAGATGGATTGAAGATATGACCCGTGATATTTACAATTATTTTTTGTCACCAAAGCAGACTGCTGTCTTTAAAGAATTTCAAGAATTTGCTAATGTCAAACCTCACAAGCTTTTGCACCCCTGCCAAACTAGGTGGTTATCATTGCATAGTGCTGTAAAGCGGTTACTTGAACAACTTCCAGCTCTGAAACTATTTTTCACTCAAGCAGCCTTGGAAGATAGGCTTGTGGCGGCTGAATCTATTCTTCAGAAACTCAATGATCCATTCAGCAAGTTATATTTAGAATTTCTGGATTATGTGTTACCCTTCTTTAATGACCTGAACAAAGAAATGCAATCTGAAAATCCAAAGATTTATGTTTTGCATAACAGAGTCTCTGCAGTCCTAAGAACCATACTTGAATGTTATTTAAAACCAAGCTACCTACATCTTAACCAGCTCTGTCAACTGTCCGAATAAAAGATCCTGGTAATTTTCTGCCATTGAGTGAAATGTATTTTGGAGGTCGAGTGGCTGCATCACTCCAGAGCATAGGCAGTGACATCAATACCCAGCAGCTGGATTTTTTTCGACTAAGATGCCTTGATTTTTATATAGAAGGTGCTAACCAGATTTTGAAAAGGTTTGATCTGAAAAGCCAAATTCTCTCAAATCTCAAGGCCTTAGATCCAGAAAGTATTTTAATGAAAACTGTATCTTCTGTTGCTCCTTTAGCATCACATTTCCCAAATTTAGTTCCTGAAAACCAACTCAATGAATTAGATAGGGAGTGGCGCCTGCTTAGGAACACAGACTTAAACGTCCTGCCGGGAATGGGAATGGATTTTGCTTTTAAGTTTTGGGAGAAGGTTAACACATTGAAGAAAGGTGACGAAACACCTTTGTTTCCACTTGTTGGAAATTTCATGAAAAACCTACTATGCTTGCCTCATTCAAGTGCAAGCGTAGAGAGAGTTTTTTCACAAGTGAACTTGATGAAGACCAAAACAAGAAATTCACTGAGCACCGAGACATTAAATGGCATGCTACAATGCTAATAGAACATTTGAAACCTCGTCTTCTGAAAGCATGACAATAACACGTGCCCAACTGAGACTGATGGATCCGAAGATATATACAAAAAAGAACAAAGAAGGTAAAAGCAACTTTAAAAGCATTTAAGCTCTATATAAAACCTATATATAGAATATATATATATAATAAGATATATATATATATATAATAATTTATATAAATATACTATTATATATATATACCTATTATATTATAGCATCAATATATTAATACTAATTACTCTATATATTATATATATTTATTATATATATAATATATAATAATATATATATATAATATTATATTTATTTAAATAATATATATATAATAATATATATATTTATATATATATATTATATATAATATAATTATGATATTATATATACAATAATATAAGATATATGTACATGCCAAATGCATACATACATACATACATACATACATACTACATACATACATACATACATACATACATACATACATACATACATACATACATACATACATACATACATACATACAGGCGGTCCCCCGGGTTACGGGGGACTTTGGGTTCCGGCTTACGACGTTCCGAGGTTACGACGCTTTTTCTTAAAAAAAAAAAAAAAAAAAATATTCAATGGAAAAATCCGTCCTGGGTTTACCGACGCTTGTTCCGAGGTTACGACGCTGACGCTTCCGACGCTCGAGTTAACGACGCTTTTTAAAAAAAAACGCATACTATGATAAAAAAAAAATCCTTTATAGTTTAGCACAGTATATTAATTAAAAATAAGTTTTCTGGTTAGATTACCAACAAAAATTTTTGAGATTATGAATGATTTTCTGACACTTTTTATGTTGTATTTTTCTATGTTTTTTAGTGACGCCTCATATGCGGAACTAGTTTCCGAGCGAATGAATACATACTAGTTTACATATAACAGTCCCAAAAGCGCAAATAATGAAAAAATCATTGCTTGTTTCCAGTAATAATAACAAAACGAAGTTTCTGGTTAGATTACAACGCAAATTCCAAGTATCCAAAGAGAGACATTATCCAGTAATTTGATCAGAGAGAGAGAGACGAGAGCAGAGAGAGAGAGAGAGAGAGAGAGAGAGAGAGAGAGAGAGAGAGAGAGAGAGAGCAGAGAGAGAGAGAGGCGTCTTCCGACGCTCCGAGTTAACGACGCTTTTAAAAAACGCATACTATGATAAAAAATCCTTTTATAGTTTAGCACAGTTATATTAATAAAATAAGTTTTTTCTGGTTAGATTACAACAAAAATTTTGAGATTATGATGATTTTCGACACTTTTTATGTGTATTTTTTCTATGTTTTTTAGTGACGCCTCAATATGCGGAAAACTAGTTTCCGAGCGAATGAATACAATACTAGTTTACATATAACAGTCCAAAAGCGCAAATAATGAAAAAAATCATTGCTTGTTTTCCAGTAATAATAACAAAACGAAGTTTCTGGTTAGATTACAACGCAATTCCAAGTATCCAAAGAGAGACATTATCCAGTAATTTGATCAGAGAGAGAGAGAGAAGAGAGAGAGGAGATACGGAGGAGGAAGAGAGAGAATTTTTTTTTGAAGAGAGAGAGAGAAGACGGAGAGAGAGAGGAGAGAGAAGCGGTACTTCCGACGCTCCGAGTTAAGGACAGAGAAGTGTTCGTTTCGTTAAACGGCCAAATCTGACTCATGCCAGTAAATGTTTTGTTGATACTAATAATATAAGCCTATTTAAAGATACGTTTTACTTTAATTAGTCTATATGATACGTAAATAGTAATCAACTGTTCTTGTAGCCCTCAATATTTGGCAAAATCGAAGTATCCAAAGAGACACATTATCAGTACGTAATTTGATCAGAGAGAGTGAGAGAGGAGAGAGAGAGAGAGAGAGAGGAGAGACACTTTGGCAAACAATGGTCTCGGGGGTTTTTATAGCTTCCGTTCTGCTTGATGATCGTGGATATTGTAGAAGGATTTTCGACCATACTCGTTTGCCAAATCGACGATACGAACGCCACGTTCATGCTTTGCTATAATTTCATGTTTTGCTTCCATCGAAATCATTTCTTGGGTTTTTTCTTATCACCTGCTTTGTCTTTAGCTTTGAGACCCATGGTTAATAATAAAAAATAGACAAAATAACACGAAAAATAGGCGCAAATACAACGAACTAAACAACGACGTGTTAACATGCAGCACCAACAAACAAACAGACTGAACGCCATTTATCGGTCGCCTATACAACTAACACTCATCGCAAAATCGTATCTCAAATATTTTCGTTGTATATCAAAGAAAAAAAAAAAATTAAAAAACTTGTATTTTCGCAAATTTTCTGTTATATCTCAAAACATTCGTATATTAGGGCAATCGTATGTCAAGTTTCCAATGTAATTTGATCAGAGAGAGAGAGAGAGAGAGAGAGAGAGAGAGAGAGAGAGAGAGAGAGAGAGACGCTTTGGCAACAATGGTCTCGGGGATTGACGTAACGTTTATTTTCTGAACAGATAGGACAGAGAAGTGTTCGTTTCATTAAACGGCCTCTGACTCATGGCAGGAAATGTTTTGTTGATACTAATATATAAGCTATTTAAAGATACATTTACTTTAATTAGTCTATATGATACGTAAATAGTAATCAGCTGTTCTTGTAGCCCTCAAGATTTTGCAAAATCACTCCAGGTTTGTACATAAAAACTTCAAGAATGTAGTGTCACCAGAGGATTACAATAGTTTGTTTTTTTACCTTCAAGAACCAGCATTCTTTTATGAATAACTCCAGGTTGTACATAAAACTACAGGAAACAACATGTAGTGTAACCAAGGATTACAAGTAAGGTTTTATAACTAAATTTTATTAGTTTAAGACATATTTCCAAGCGTCGTTCCGCTTACGACGATTTTCGGCTTACGACGCGTCTCAAGAACGGAACCCCCGTCGTAACCCGGGGACTGC
The DNA here is from genome assembly GCF_015104395.2 of Macrobrachium nipponense. Classification (NCBI taxonomy): domain Eukaryota; kingdom Metazoa; phylum Arthropoda; class Malacostraca; order Decapoda; family Palaemonidae; genus Macrobrachium; species Macrobrachium nipponense. The sequence goes on from NC_061102.1 coordinate 11,427,655, forward strand.
CTGTATATATATATATATATATATATATATATATATATATATACACACACATATGTATATATATTCCGTGGTCCATTCTGCACTATTACTTTCTGTTCTTTGTTATATATATATATATATATATATATATATATATATATATATATATAATATATATATATATATAAACATAACAGGGAAATTTTGTGTCAAACAGGGAAATTTAATCAGGCAATTTAGGGAAATTTTAACAGCTAGACCTGGCAGCACTGTCAGTACCATGTAGGTGTCAGTCATGAGCGGTCGGTTGTATCTCTCTCTCCTGCGGGATGGAATAACTATCCGTTTCTCTCCCCTACAATCGCGGTCTTAACCTCGGATTGAATGGATAGTTAAGCTAACATAAATATTGTATGCCTTTTGCTAAGAAGCTTTCAATAAGAGAGATAGTACAACCTTTCAATGCTGTTTACCGTAGGTAACATTATTAAAGGATTCTATCGCAGCAGAACATTATATTATGTAATGCTCTCAAGCTACGAAAGCATAGCTTATTAGAGTACCTGCTCAGACAAGAAAAGATGGATGAGTCGGATGGAAACATTCTCTTTGGGGCAGAACTTGTTTCCCTGAATGGACTATACTACGTATATAAAGCTTTTTCCTACTAAGAACGGAATTAACATGTGAAAGGATGTCGGGTACCATAAAGGCACAGGTGTTCTGGCACATAACATAAAAAGAAGTAGAAGAAAGCGCCAGTCTGGCGCAATGCGCCCAGAAGTGCCAATCTGGCGCAATACTCCAGAAGCGCCAGCCTGGCGCAAAAATTTGCGCCAGAAGCGCCAGCCTGGCGCAAATTTGCGCCAGAAGCGCCAGCCTGGCGCAGTGAGCCAAGAGCACCATCCAAGATTTTCTCGTTTTAGCGAGTTATTAACCTAAGAGTCCAGTAGCCTCTCGGACACCAAGCTCGGTAACGGCAAGATTCGTTCCTGATATCGTTACCCATTTAATCACTTAGGCCAATTCCACGACTCTCTCATATCGCAAAGAGCATCGAGAATCTCTTTTTTCGCTCCTATTCGCGTTAACAAAGAGATCCTTCTCGATCGACGATAATAACTGTTAACATGTTTAACATTTATTGGAAAGAGTTGTGAGAACCTGCGGAAAGTCTTCTTCATAGATCTCTCAGTAAGGTAGAAGACGAACAGGCTTCCTATAGACTGCTTCCTTTTCCTACTTCTCCCGATTGAAGATGACGTGGAAAATCTTCAAGATTATCTTGGCAGTACAAGAGCAACTGGCCTCTTTGGTGGGAATGTTAGCGCCTCGTAGGAAGGACGTTGCGCTTCCAATCAAGAAGTCTCGTCCTCTCCCCTGCGAAGCGAGAGGCGTCATGCAGACGTGAAGCTTCCAAACATATCGCAGAGGCTTCGGTTTCGAGAGCGAGATCGGGAGAATCATACGGAAGACACATAACGCCAGAGAGACGTGAGACGTCGTCAAGACATGAAGCGTCATTTAAAGCTGCTTTTAGACGCGAGGCTCCAACCAAAATTTTGGCGCCAGTTAGGACGCCTTTTGAGAGCGAAGCGTCTTCCAGGCGCGAGGCGTCATCCAGACGTCAGCAGCCACACAAGCGGGAGGCGTCAGCCGGGATGCTTGGCGGACTAGAAGCGTCATCCAAGCGGGAAGCGTCATCCATTTTTGGAGAGAAGCCTGAGCTGTTGGCGCCTTCCAGGACTATTAAAGCGGGGAAGAGGAAGGAAGATCATTCCCTTAGCCCCTCTCCTATTAGGAGTTTGTCTCCTCCAGAGGAAAGACGTACTGAATTAGCAGCGGAGACTCATCTAGACCCCAAGTTAGAAGTAAACTCGGAGGAGGAGTATCAAGGAAGAGAAGGACTGTCGAACTATAAAGTTTTGACAGCCTTGCTTCTAGAGGAGTATGGAGACGACTTGACTCCTGCCGCTCCTCCTTCTCGCCGCTCCTCCTTCTCGCGCGCTCCTTTTCTCGGAGTGCAAAAAAAAAAACAAAAAAAAAATGAACGAAGAAATCTTCGTCTTTTTCTTAGAATGAAGCCCGCCATTTCGATGAAGAGGGCTCTTCAGTCTTTAGACTCTTGGATGAAGTCGAAGAAGGAGTTAGTTAGAACGGTCTTCTGCATGCCTCCAGCGAGACTAGCTGGTAAAAGAGGCATTTGGTATCAGACGGGAGAGAATATGGGTATTTCTCTTCCGTCTACGTCAGAAGCGGACTTTTCGACCTTAGTTGACGCTTCACGTAGACAAGGTTTGAACTCTGCCCGTATAACTTGGGGCATTTCAGAACTGGACCATCTCCTCAAGGGACTCTTTCATGTATTGGAAGTTTTTCAACTTCTTAGATTGGTCCTTGGGTGATGTCCAAGAAAGCCCATGATTCTGAAGGACTCGAACCAGAAGTCCTTCTGTATTTTGTCTTGTATAGACAAAGCGGTTCAGGATGGCTCGGTTGAGATCTCCTCTTTGTTTGGAGCAGGTCTTCTTAAAAAGAGGACAGTATATAGTGCCTTGTTAACCAAAGCGGTCTCCCACGCTCAGAGGGCAGCGCTTCTGTACTCACCTTTGTCTGACTTTTTGTTCCCTTCTCAGTTAGTGAAGGACATTTCTCGTTCATTAACTGAGAAGGCGACTCAAGACCTTCTGACACAGTCAGTAAGGAAGAAGAAACCTGCAGACAGCCCCAAGAACACTGTCATTGTCTGATGAGGAGAAAGACCGGGCCTACAACCTGACTCAGATGCGCTAGATGCGAACGAACATATAGGACAGATAAGAGTGTCCGATGTGGACATTGCCAGACATCCTCGAGACTCTACCAAGCTCGAAGCTCCGGCAAGTGGGGAGGAGCCAACCAGGCGCGAGGCGCCAGGCAGAAGCGAGGCGCCAGGCAGGCGCGAGGTACCAGCCAGCCGCGAAGCTCCAGGCAGGCGCAAGGCGCCACTCCAACCGGGCGCGAGACGCCAGCCAGGCACGAAGCTCCAGGCAGGCGCGAAGCTCCAGGCAGGCGCAAGGCGCGAGGTGCCAGGCAGACACAAAGCGCCAACCTGGCGCGAGGCGCCAGCCAGCGGCGCCAAAGGGCAGGGGCTTCTAGGCGCGAAATCTCCAGCTAAGACGCGAGGCGTCAACCAGATGCGAGGCGCCAGTCAAGCGAAAGGTACCAGACAAGCGCTAGGCGCTAACCAAGAGCGAAGCACCAGCCAGGCGCGAGGTTCCTGCCAGGCTTCAGGCTTCAGTCGGGAGATATCCATTTCAAGAAAGCCCTGGTCTTCTTTGAAACATGGAGATCTCCTAAGCACTTCATAAGTGACTTGATTCCTTCAAACAGCTGAGAATTAAAAGCGCAGGAAGTGCGCGCTTTTGCAAATTCTTGTTCTTTACATAACAATATGTCATATAAGACATATTAGCTGTGTTGTACGGTAGAGGCAACTCTGTGTTGACTTCTCATTACACAAAAGATGTCAAGTTAACCTACGAGAGATCCTTCTCTTTTGGTTTATACGTTTCTGCGGATACGTTACTGGGATAAGGAGCCGACACTGATCCTTAACTTTGAGTTAAAGTTTTTTAACTTAGTGAAATTATTGGGGTTTTTGAAAGGAGTGTGTGGATAACTCTTTCCAATTTGAGCGCGAACCCTCATGTTAGGATCAGGTGATCGGGATCGGTGTTGCGCTCCTTCATAAGGTGTATTGTCATAGAAGTGGTCCAGTACCCATTGACAAAGTCCTTTCAGGCTCTACCGAGTAAGCGGTTCATATCCCATCGGCAGACCCACAAGAACTCTTAGCCATAGATCACATATCTCGCTAAAAGTCTTGAGGTGATGCAGATACTGGGCAAACAGCCACGAAGTCTACCACCTATCAGATAGGAACCAGGTTTATTTATACCTACAACATATGTTGTTTACCTGTTTATTCCATGTTAGCTGTCTCTTACCCTCCACCAAAGGGTGTCAATCAGCTATGTATATATCTGACAGGTAAGTTGATTGTATGAAAATGATATTGTTATAATACAATAAAGTTTCATACATACTTACCAGGCAGATATATACGATTAATGGCCCACCCAGCCTCCCCGCGGAGACAGGTGGAAGAGAAAAAATATGAATAGAAAACGGGAATGGTTCCTAATCCTGCCACCCAGGGCAGGACGGTAGATCACCTGACCTACCTGCAGCGTGTGCCGCGAAATTTGAATTTCTGTCGGGGACGACGGAGTCTTAGCTATGTATATATCTGCCAGGTAAGTATGTATGAAACTTTATTGTATTATAACAATATCATTTTTGTTTTTAATTAATAAAAAGAACACATCATAACTTGACTTTTGATCATTTTTTACTGCATAATTCTCTCAGACTGTTGGTGAAACATTCTAGTTGCTTGGTAATACACAGCTAAGCAATTTACACCAGCAAATTGAAGATTTCATTGCATCTGGTATTTTGAGGAACTTATTTGGTATTTTTTGACACAGGTTCTGAGTCAGACAACGGACCATCGCCGGCGTGTGCTCGAGGCTGCAGCAAAGCATATTCGAGCTTGGTTCATCAAGGTTCGGAAAATCAAGGCCATTTACCTGACCCTCAACATGCTTAACTTGGATGTCACAAACAAGTGCCTCATTGCAGAATGTTGGATCCCTACTGAAGACCTCATACGCATCAGGGAAGCACTTCGTAAAGGGACAGTAAGTAATGATTCTGTAAGATTCTCTTAATCACCTTACTATCCACTGCTTATACACAGGTATGATTATTTGCCAGAACTCTACGTATTTTCAAACCCTGCTCAGGCACTCGGTTACACTATGATCATTCTGAGTTTGCATCTTGTAATCCCTTTATCTATTGTCATCTGCTTACAGCCCCTTTTCAGTATGTTATTCATTCATACAGCTCATATGTAACTTTTTCTTTGTTTAATATCTTGATTATGTATATTATTTGATCTCATCATGGTATTCAACTTAATTTTATACAGTAAAGATATTTTGAAAGATGTTTATATTTTGAAATTATAACTGATCTTATGAAAGCATGAATTTGCCTACTTCTATATCAGTGTATCATAATTAAATATATTTAGCAAGCATGATGAGCAGGAATGACAGGGTTATATCTTTTATTGAAGTTCAACAAAATCTTTATGAAGAAACAATAGAAATCTGTATTACAGTAATAATATTTATAATTATTATAAATATTGTGAGTTTTACATAGCAGTAGGAGTAATAGCATAAGTTATGGTACTATAAGCTCATTTTCTTTTCTTATTTTTCCTTTACAGGAAAAGGCTGGTAGCTCAGTCGAGCCTATCATAAACTGCATGGAGACTAGCATCAAGCCCCCAACATTCCACAGAACCAACAAATTCACAAGTGCCTTCCAAAACCTCATTGATTCTTATGGAGTTGCAACTTACCGTGAAGTGAATCCAGGTAGTAGACTTTTTAGAATTTTTAGAACTTTTTCAAAACAAACAACATTCATTTGAGGGTCTGCTTTCGCAGCAAGTATTTAAACTGAAAGCTGTGGAAAAAACTTATTTTGGGTATCTTACAAGGAATGCAGTATTAACAAGAAGTAAACCTACAAAATTTAAATTTTTTAAGTTGCAGTTGTTGTCATAAACTGCCCTTAAAGGTGCACTCCTTCTATAATATATATTACTAATAATTAATTACCTGTCAAAATCATTCGGTTATCATCATCATCATTAAGAAATTTTGCAAATTCTTGCTTTAATGCCCAGCATATAAGTGGTAGTATTAGTAAGAAGGTTTATCGTTTAGTTCACTGACATGGCATTGGTTATACTTTTGAAAAATTAAGATATTAGATATAATTTTTCATTATTATATTTTGACATTAGTATTTTATTTTGACATTTAGTTATGTTATTGTTGCGACTACCCATCTTTTGATTCTCCGTTTTATTTGCGAGATAAAAACTTGATAATTTATTGCACAAAAATTTATAATTGTTCATCTTTTCTCCTGCAGCACTCTACACCACCACCACATTCCCCTTCCTGTTTGCTGTCATGTTTGGTGATGCAGGTCATGGTTTGATCATGTTGGTGTTTGCTGCTTGGATGGTTCTTAGGGAAAAAGCTCTCATTGCTGCAAAGATGAAAGGAGAGGTAAGGAACTGAAAATATTTACCATATTTGCCGGCGTATAAGGCACACCCCCTATTTTAAAGGATATTTTGTGGGGAAAAATTTTTTTAGTATGTTCCATCTTCCATTTATTTGAAAATATTTTTAGATTATTTTGTTGGGAAAGAATGTATGATTCTGTGCATGAAATACAATTGTGAGAGTATACTGGAATAAAATATGGACTCTGAAATTTTTCATTAATAAACATCAGGTAGGATTATGGTTTTGTTTGCATTCACTTGTTGCAAATGGCTGACAGGCTAACTCCCGACGTATCGTAAGTAATTTTTTAAAAATTTGTGATAACAGACTGATAATTTGGCTTGTTTTCAATATTTTATTAGTATTAGTAACACAATTCACTGCAATAATTAGACTTGTTTTTAAATGTTTTATTATTTGCATCAATTTTTGTGCCTACCCAGTGTGCTCACTGTAGGAAAGGCCTAGCCTAGCCTACGGCACTCTGTCTCCCATCCGTAATACGGCCGCATTGGGCGCAGGGCAGTTTTTTTTATACATTTCAAAATAAAAAGTGCCTAATATGCCAGCAAATACAGAAGTTTGACATGAGGTATGCAAATTCTGCTTGTGAAATAAAAGTGTTTGAGATCTGGATGTCTAGACCTTTAGGATTAGGGTTTGAAATAAGATTGTGTATACTTCCTTCTAAGAGTTTCCAAAGTCTGCACAACTTTAGCGTCTTGCTTTCAGATTTTAATTGGTTTAATATTTCTTTGCAGTGGTTTGAATGTACTATTCCCTTAGAATACATACCTTCATAGAATTGATTAAAGTGTATGTAAAATATTGGATATCTGAATTAAATGGAAAGGTACTATAAAAAAAATTTGTGACTGAGAAATCCCTTAAATATCACTTTTATAAAGTAATTTATATGTGTAATGTTTTCAAAGCAGCATGCCACAAAATGTAAAAATGTTTCTTTTTTCAGATCTGGAATATTTTCTTTGGTGGGCGATACATCCTCCTCCTGATGAGCTTGTTCTCTATTTACACCGGTATAATCTACAATGACATATTTTCAAAGTCCTTCAACGTTTTTGGTTCCCACTGGAGCGTTGGAAACAGCACAAATACAACGACTCCTGAAGAGATTGACCATCTGTGGTACAAGGAGAAGGAATTGACCTTGGATCCAAGATACAGGGACATATATGTTGGTGATCCTTATCCCATTGGATTTGATCCAATATGGCAGGTCAGTTCATGCTTTGGTTTCTTGCTTTGTACTATAACATTTCGTTTTTCTGATTCTATGTGCCATCACTTAGAAAGTTCCATAGGTTTTGTTTATATGTAGCTGAGAATTGTAGGTAGCTGATGCTTCATAGACTTTATAATTTGTTCATGAAACTTACCTGACAGATATATATATAGCTGTATTCTCCGAAGTCCGACAGAATTTCAAAATTCGCGGCACACGCAGTGGGCGGCCAGGTGGTAGTACCCATTCCCGCCGCTGGGAGGCGGACATCAGGAACTATTCCCATTTTCTATTCATATTTTTTTCTGTCGCCGGTTCGGGTAAAAAACAACTGTTTACAGACCTCGCCTAGGATTTTGAAACTTCATTAGCCGCTTAAGTATCCTAATTATTCTTTCGATTATTGACTTGGATTTGTGGCTAGGCATACGCTATCGTAAATTTTTCATTGCATTTGATGTCTGAAGCTAGTTAGCCTAGTTTCAGACTTTGTTGTCTGCTTGGGGTAAGGTGAAGCTACCGGAACTTTCGGTAGACACTCGCTTAGTATATATGGCGTTTACATGTTTTCTTTGCATAAGTTCAATGTAAAATTAGTGTAATGTGTGACTGATTACGGAAGAAGTAGGATTCATGTACGCATTTTAGAGCGTGTTAGAATCAGGAGTTTTCCTCCACAGTAAACAGAAGTTAGAAATAATGAACCTTCTAACCTCCTGTAGATTTTATTTTGCCTAACCCTGTGGTATGGCTTACAGGCCTAGAAGAAGTGTCTGCTAGAGGATTACATCAAGTAATCTTAGACTAAAGTGCTCGCTCTCCAATCAAGTGTTGTGAAAGTGTAGTGCCCCCTTGTGTTGTGGAGGTTGGGGGGCGTCAGATCGGCCCCATAATGCCTCTAGGCCTGGACCTCTGTCGGACTCCCAGGACTCAGGGAGAGGGCATGTCGAAAGCCGCAAGAGGGTTACGGGGGCTCCACCCACCGATCTGGCGTCCCTTCGGCAGAACCTGTTGACGCTTCCCAGGCTGCTAAAGATCGTGCACGTGCACGAATCTTGAAGGATTGCTTCTCGTCCTCAGCGGGCGTCCTCCCCGAGCAAGGGTTGGAGCTCTCGGAAGGACTCGCGCCCTCTTAAGAAGCTTTAGAGAAAGAGGACGCTTCACGTCCTCTCTCTCGTTAGGAGGGAACGTCAGATCGGCCCCATAAACGCCTCTAGGCCTAGACCTCTGTCGGACTCCCAGGAAACCAGGGAGAGGGCATGTCAAAAGCCGAAGGAGGGTTACGGGTTTTTCATGCTGATCTGGCTTCCTTTCGGCAGGGTCCTTGGTGTCGCTTCCCAGCTGCCGAAGATCGAGCACGTGCACGAATCTTGAAGGATTGCTTCTCGTCCTCCGAGGCGTCCTCCCCACACAGGGGTTGTTGGAGCTCTCGGAAGGACTCGCGCCTCCTAAAGAAGCTTTAGAGAAGAGGACGCTTCACGTCCTCTCTCTCGTCACGAGAGGATGAAACAGTAAAGAGACCACATTTACCCTTTTCGAAGAATGCACTGGCTCTTTTCCTAAGGGACATATTAAGGAGGCTCATTCTCTTGCCAGAAGAGTGATTTGAGCCTCCTGCGAGTGTACGCTCGTTTATACATTATTAAGGAGGCTCATTCATCTTGCCAGAAGAGTGATTTGAGCCTCCTGCGAGTGAACGCTCGTTTATACATTATTAAGAGGCTCATTCATCTTGCAGAAGAGTGATTTGAGCCTCCTGCGAGTGAACGCTCATGAAGTTAGAACTGTTTCAACCTCGCTAGCATTCCAAAAGAATTTGGTAATCAAGGACATTCTAGATTCCACCTTTTGGAGGAGCAACTCAGTATTCGTCTCCTCTCCTCATGGCGCTCCGTATACGTTATGTAACGTTCGCTTTACTTCGAAAAAGCAAGCTGATAAGTTTGACGTCCGGCAAGCTGCTTTGCACAGTCAAACAACTTATGTCTCTGGTTCGGCATAAGAAGGGCAATTTAGAAGTGAGGAAGCTTTTGGAGGTGCTCGACGTCCTATAAGTAGAGACATTCTCCAGGAGCTCGGCAAGCACCTTGCGAGGGTGTCTTTCGGACGCTCGGCGTTCCTTTGCTGAGTGCGTTTCTGGAGATGTTCTTTTGCATTACTAAGACGCAAGTTGTCGCACAGGCGGCCACTGTCTTTGTAAGAAGGTTTGAAGGTCTTTAAGGCCCGTCTTGAAGACGAAAGCCATAAGTCTTCCTTTAGTGTTCACACACTTCAGGAGCGGCTTGCGGCTCTCCATGGAGACTCGCATGAGGATGTCCCTTGAAAATATTCAACGTCATACGCAAAACGCGGTTCGTCATAACATTGAGATGTTGGCAAGGTCGCTCGCCAGGACGCCTCTTGGCGGGCCTTGCATGCATCAGGGCGCTTAACGAGTTCCTCTCTGAAACGTCGTTCAGAAGACTTGGTGTTCTCTGCTCAGACACGCTCGTAGCTAAGCAGGACGTTTTTTGAGGACGCTCAGCAGGACGCTTCCAGGACGCTAAGCAGGACGCTTTTCCAGGACGCTCGGCAAGACGCTTTTGTGGACATTCGCCAGGACGCTTCGGTGGAAGCTAGGCAGGACGCTTTGCGAGAGAAAAAGACTTGTAGAAGGCGTCTTATTTGCTGTTCAGGACGTTTCTTAGGACGCTTGACGCTTTCTAAACGCTCGTCTAGAGGAGGTTTTTTCAGGACTCTCCACAGGACATTCCTTTACAGAAATTTTTAAAAAGGATTCGGAGTTAGCGGAGAGACATACCCGAATTTTTTCTTCGATCCCTCTTTCCTCTTCATCGATTTCTCTGAGAATCGGGAAGATTATATACTCGGATTCCTGGGTGACTTTCGGTCATGTTAAAGGGTTTTCCCCTATTAGCAAAGTGCTAATAGTTTTGTCAAGTAAGGACGTTTTCCCCATTGTCAAGATACTAAACGTTTTGTCATTTAAGTGGGGGACCCCTCATAAATGGTGTAGTTCTCATTGACATAGATCTTAACGTTTTTATCGTTTAAGCGGATAAACTCATTAACAAATTTCGGAAGAGCTCTCATTCATTTTCAGAGGCTCATCCGGGGAGTAAGAAAAGACTTGTAGACTAGATCCAGGAAGTCTTATGTCCAATATCATAAGAACATTGAACGGTCCTTTTCGATCCTCGGTTCTCTCTTGATGATCTCTATTCGAATATTACTCCCTTTTCTTGGCAAGAGTCTTGGCAAAGAGTCAAGGAGTTCTTTTAAAAAGTCTCATTCATTAGAACGTGGACAGTCGTTTTCCTTTCTTTCTCTCTTCCTCGTCGAGGAAAGATGTAGTTGAGAATTCGATGTTCAAATTACTACAATACTTACGTAGTTTATCTTTGCGTCATTTTGCTAACGCATGGGTCAAGTCATATACGCATATCGTATTTACCTCTGTGGATAGAAGCCGAAAGAACTGTTGTTCTAATGTATTTAATTGACACTCCCTTCAACCTTCCAAGAGTTTTCGGAGTAAGAACAACTCTTCAGGTATTGTTACAACAACACCAACTCAGCTTCTGTATTTAGCGAATTTTGTTTCGTTTAAATATGCCTGCTTGAGAGTTTCCTTTTGCTCGATAATTTCATACCTATCCCTTCGTAAAAGGAGTAGCTGGCAACTCAGGCAGATAGTGCGAGACGATGAACAAGGCTGCTGTTACTGTGATCTACGCAGTTCCGGCTAGCTCGGTGACATGCGCGGTTGGTTACGTCTGTTTCCCTTGCGGGAATGGTTGAATAAGCCGTCTCTCTGCCCTACATGGATTTTAGCCTCGGGTTGAGGAAATTTCTAGTAATTTCAACAAGATATCTCTTATACTTGTTCGGTGCGGGTTTACCGCACGGGAATTCTGTACGAATCTACCGCGGCATAGCACTATAATAATGCTCTCCTGCTTATGCAAAGCGCAGCCTTATTTAGGGAAGGAAGCAGGCTGAGTGAGGGAATGGATGAGTTTGCTGGGGACCATTTCCTCGCTGGAGAAGCTTGTTTTCCCTGAATAAACAGCAATTCAGACCTCTACAATTTTTCCTCACGAAGAAATTGGAATAACATCAAAGATCTAGTAATAATTCTAATTTTCTCTCAACGGCTTGAGGATCACCTCGGGTGATAGCGAGAGGATGCCAGACATCCGAACAGAGGAACAGATGTTCTGGCACATTGTCTGAAAGAATTGGAAGCCAAATTGGTCGGCTCTCCAGTTCCTCGAAGGGTGAGTTTGGATCGAGTGGCCCAAATCATCTCGGATAATTTCTCAGCTCTCTCATAGCTCAAGAAGAGAGAATTAGTTATGGGCTTGGGCACGGAACGTAACGATCCTCAAGAGGTTCGTTAAACTAGTGCATGTCCGTGCGGGTCTTCTCGATCGAAGGCAACAACTACTGACGTCTGAGTAATCCTCACTTAGAAGTATGTCGAAAGTGAGGAGAGACTGAGGGCGTCCTTTCGTTAAGTTTTTCGTAATATTGAAGATGAAGGAGCTTCCTCTTAAGTTGTTCCCTTATTCATGATCCTAGAGGATTAGCTTTAGTCGCCACATGTTGGCCTCTAAGAGGTTGGATTCACAGAGGTCAGGTAATTCAGAGAATTGTCCAAAGACCCTTCCCGAGAGAATCGGTGTAATCTAACATCGTCACTTAGTGAAGTATCTAATATCTCTCCTCTCGGAGTCTGAAGGCGTTCAGACTATCGAGAAGCGATAAGATCTTCAAGATTATGGCAGTCTCTTGGCCAAGGCAAAGCAGTGCTGCCTATTTTCAGTGTTCAATCGGTGCGGGCCGTTTCTGGAGATAGTGAAGGGAAATGACTGTTCCTCCAACTCGACCTCTGTGAATTTCTTTATGGTTCTATCTTTCCGTATGAAGTATGAGATAAGATAGTAGTCCTAACTATTGTAGAATATGTAAATATGTTGTTGACGGCCTCTAGGCTCAGAGATTCGGTTCTGTCAAACAACAAAGCTTCACGATCTTTGAGGTCTGGGGAGATCTTGAAATTCTCTGGATCGCAGGTTCCGGCATGGAACTTAGACGTAGTCTGAGTTTCTGATGCCAAAAGCATTTCGAACCTATCCTTTCTGCGAACTTAATACACGTCTCCAGAAAGGCTAACATTCTAACCGCTCTAGCCACGGCAAAGAGGGTTAGTGAGCTTTTAGCCATCATCAGAGGTTTTAGCTTTAAAGGACATAATGCGGTCTGTCCTCTAAGCCTTCCGTTCTTGATAAGAACGAAAACCTGTCTAACCCTTGACCCGAAGGCTTGGAGACCAAGGGTATGGCACAAATTATTGGGCAAGGGCATTAGAGAGTCCTGTGCCCTGTCGGGTCTCTCAAGTTTTATCTTGATAAAACTATAGAAAGTCGAGGTCAACGGACAATCTGCGGTGTTCCGTAAAAGACCAGACTAGTTCATGTCCAAGAACACCCTGGCATTATAGTCAAGGAGTTCTTTTAAGAAGTCTCATTCGTTATGTTTGCATAGAGATTTGAGATTTTTTCTTAATATGAATGCTCAAGAGGTGAGGGCGCGGCCTCGGAAGCATTTCAACAGGGCATGACACTCAGTAACATCCTGAGTGCCACGCTTTAGCGAAGCAATTCTGTGTTCGCTTCACACTCCCGACGGGATGTGAAGACGACATTTGAGATCTGTAAGTCGCTAGGACCATACATATCCGTAGATATATTATTAGGGGCAGCAAGCAACACGAATCCTATCCTATAGAAAAGGGATGGTGTGCTTTTTAACTTTGAAGGGTTGGTCGCTTGAGGCGCGTTCCTTTTCTTTAGCCTAGAAGTTATGGAACTAACTTTGATAGGTTAGGTCAGGTGGTGGTTTTTAGCTTCGTTGCCCTCAGAAGTATGGTCATATGGTCTAGTCACATTGTGGTCACGCCCCCGTTGACAGATCATCTAGAGCGCACCAGCATTACAGGTCTCTACCTCGCTGGCAACTCTAGTAACGCAGAAGCAGACTTTGGTGACAGTAATCACGAAGTCGGCTATGCTAACAGGTGAGGAACCAAGATGTATATCATCGACTTAATTTAGTTTCCCAAAAATCCTATTCTGTCTCTTCCCACCATCCGAAGGTGGGATTCAGCTATATATATATCTGTCAGGTAAGTTTCATGAACAAAATGTTATTGTTATAATACAATTAAGTTTGTTCATACTTACCTGGCAGATATATATATAGCTGTATTCTCCGAAGTCTGACAGAATTTCAAAATTCGCGGCACACGCAGTGGGCGGCCAGGTGGTAGTACCCATTCCCGCCGCTGGGAGGCGGACATCAGGAACTATTCCCATTTTCTATTCATATTTTTATCAGTGCCACTGTCTCCTGAGGGGAGGTGGGTGGGCACTTTAATTATATATATCTGCCAGGTAAGTATGAACAAACTTAATTGTATTATAACAATAACATTTTTAGGTGTAGAGACCTTAATAACTAGTGAACATCTCCTCTTATTAGTTATAAAATCACCCGTGAAAGTAGTGATTAAAATACAGCATACATCTATGGAATGAGAAAAACTTATCCCTCATGTGATTTTTCGTAAAATAACAGTTCAAGCAAGCAATGTCTTAACTTTCCTATGACTTTTGTTACTAATAATGTTAACTTTTTGTTCAGATATCAGTCAACAAGATCAATTTCCAGAACAGTTACAAAATGAAGATCTCCATCATTATTGGTGTGGTGCACATGATTTTTGGCATCTCCTTATCTCTCGTCAACCACTTGTAAGTAAGATAAATATATAGCAGTGTTAAAAATTTTTAAATGCTAGTTAAAATATCACAATCTTTGTTGAAAATTTTTAAAAATCGTTTGAATATTTTTTTATAAGAAGCTTTTTTTTTATTGTGGTGCATTTGTTTTTACTGTACTGGCTAATCAGAAATATTTAAACAAGAATTTGCATAGGTTCTTCTTGGAATGTTAACTAGGACTCAGAGGGGCAAAGTTGGAGAACTTGCTTGAGACAATACTCCAGAAACTCATTGGTTGTATGAGAAAATAGTCAGCTCACAGATTTTTCTCAAGAACATTGCAATCCTAGAGATTGAATTGAGACATCTAAGTTATTCCATTAGCACTGTCCCTTAATCTTGAAATTGGCTATAAACTAAAAGATTCTATGGCCTTTTTTAAGAGATCTGTTCATGATAGCCATAAACAAAAAGCTTTGCATTGATCTTCTCGACTATGTCTAGGTAGTTGGAAACAAATACCTTTATGCTATCTGAAGAAGCAAGTTCAGTGCTTATGCTTCTTCTCTGTTTACCTTTAAGGCATTAATATACAAGGTTATGTATTCCAAGTATATACTAGAACCAGTCTTGCTAAGCTCAGTTTTGGCCCTAACAGGAGTGCTTTTGGTACTCAGTGCATCTTTTATTTTATCCACCAACTCCAAGCATTAACCTTCATGCCTGGAGGTTATTCAGTAATACTTGTGAAAGAGAGTGTTTCTGAAAAACTACTAACTAGAACTTGAGGTAGCATGAACTACTACTGCAGACAGTTTTGTAAAGAGCTGTTTCCACTCACCCCACCCATTTCTTAGCCTATTAGACTAATTTACCCACCTGAGATAGCTGAAGGGTCCAATTATATCCATAATTAAAAGTTTTAGGTTTGCACTTTATTGGCCATTAAAGACAAAATTGGAAAACAAATGACCATTGTAATGTCAAATAACCAGAAAATATATCTTCAGAGCATTTCTACAGCATCTTCAGAGCATTTCTACAGCATCTTCCTTTGATGCTTCACTTAATGTGAGATCATAAGCACAGTAATTATGTTGGATTTTCCTTTTTGCACTCCTTCCAGAATTCCTCTGATACTGGAGTAAACATTACAGGATTCATTTTGATAGACACCAACATTTATCCTATTCTCCTGTTTGTGCCAAGGTTGTATAGGATCATATCTTGGTTAGGGAGTCTTTCTGGTGCCTTAATTCCAGTATAATACCTTGGCTTCTTATATTGCTTATTATTTCTGTATTTGTCCTGATGTAAAGATTCAGTAACCTACCAGTAATTTAATGTTACTGCAAAATGAATGTCTCTGTCCTTTCCACTATATATTTCTCTTTCTTTACAGGTTCTTCAGGAGAGCCATTAGTGTCCTTTGCGAGTTTATCCCACAGTTGATCTTTCTGATCTTCCTCTTCGGGTGGCTGTGTGTTATGGTTATCATTAAATGGATTAGTTATGGAAACGGGGAAGAATTTGACAAAGCTCATGACTCTTCTTGTGCTCCATCCGTCCTCATTACTTTCATTAACATGGTTCTTGTGAAACCTGACACGGTACGAAATTTTTAATTTCATTACAGTACTGTACATATACTATAATGCTTAATTCTCAAGTCATGGAATACTTGGCAATTTGAATGTGAGGTACGTGTTAACTGAATCCCCTGGTCTTGTAGATGTTAGCAGTAGAATTTCCTTTCAGGATGTTGGGTACAATCTTGCTTTGATCCTTAGAAATGCATTAGTGTATTTAGCCAGCAGTGATTACTATAAATATTTTCAGAATGTGGTCTTCTGTAAAATGTGTTGTTTTTATATTAAAAAAAAAAAAATTTAATGTTAAAGAATGCATTACATAACTGTAAAAACTGTCATCTTATAATTGATACCAGCATCAGTGGTGCCACTCATAAGCTAGAGAATTATGCGGCTATAATAAACTGCAATACATTAAGCAAGGTTTTGTGATGTGTAAATTTTTATGTTAAAATATCCCATGTATACCAATTAGATTGATGAAGGTTGTTTATCAAGGTATCTGTTGGATAAGTTTTTTACATGTTATCCCTTGATAATTTGTGGTTATAGTTTATACTTTTTGAGATGCTTCTAAAATTTGCATGTTTGTTTTCTTACCTTACAGCCTGAAGAGGGATCAGAGTGTAAAGTCTTCTTCTTCGATGGGCAGTTTACCTTCCAGCTTGTTTTGCTCCTGGTTGCATTGATCTGCGTTCCAATCATGCTGATACCTAAGCCATTCTTCGTAAAATATGAATACAATAAGAAGAAGAAAGCTCACGCTGCACAACATATAGCAGACACTGGAGAAACAGTTGAGTTTATTGTGTTTTTGTTAACTAGAAGAGCTTTAAGAATTAGAAACTTACTGACCATTTGTACAGTATTCAGCCAAAGTTCTTTAGTTACTGTGAATTTAACATGTAAAATTTTGGGTGTTAAAGATTTCTAGTCTATTGCTTCAGATTCATGTGTATCACTGGTTAGGACTTTGAGAAATAAGAATATTCTGTGCAGGAAGCAGTAAACAAAGTTGCAGGATAGATCAAGTTGTAAAACTCTTGAGTCCTTTCAGAGTGCAGTGATATCCAATGAAGAGGAGGAAGAGGAGGAGTTCCAGTTTAGTGAGGTATTCATAGAACAAGCCATTCATACCATTGAGTTTGTTCTGGGGTCCGTCTCGCACACAGCTTCGTATCTCCGACTTTGGGCTTTGTCATTGGCTCATGGGCAACTGTCGGAGGTCTTGTGGAACATGGTCATGGCCCTTGGTCTGAAGCAGGTAATTTCTTTGAAAGTGGAAAATTAAAAGAATGGATACAGTAATTTACCCCAACATTGTTAGCAAAATTTTAGTTCTCATTCAACACATGCTGTTGTATGGTTGTTGTGGACTCTTCCTTTGAATAGCCTATGGTATGAATACATAGTCTGTGAAGTTTAAGCTAGTATGTAAGCTTAGAACTCAGATATATCTTCTTCAAAGCTCTTGACCAAAATTGTAGTAGTGTACCACCAGGTATAATGGCAAATAACCTTATTATTTTATGTACTTTTTTATACCCAACAATGACAAATGACCTAATTATTTTATGTACTTTTTTGTATCCAACAATGGCAAATGACCTGATTATTTTATTTTTTTGTACCCAACAGGATAGCATGGTTGTAGGGACTATCATGATTTACTTCATATTCGCTGCGTGGGCAGCTCTAACTGTCAGCATTTTAGTGCTTATGGAAGGATTGTCAGCTTTCCTCCACACTCTTCGACTCCACTGGTGAGTCTCTTGTTCACGTATCTGTTCCCGCCTGTGTACATTTTACAGTGCCTAGCATGCATTTACCTTAATAAGGTTCATGAAATGGTTACTTCGACCTGCAGTCTGGATATGTTATTCAATTTTCAGGTTTTAGAATAAGGAGGATTTCTGATTTTTTTAGTCTCATTTGAAATTAAAAGTTGTTTGTATACATATTTGGTCTAGAAAATACTTCAAAGTTATCCTACTGTATATGTACTGGTACATTTATGCAATAATTTAAATATGTGACTTTTTGTATAACTTAATACTCGAGTCCATGTTTTAACTAAACCACTAAGTTGAGATTCTCAATTCTCACTGGAAGATGAAAAGTACAGTAAAGTACATTTTATCTAATGAATTAAACCTTAAATCCCTGTAGAGATACTCCATACAAAATATGGCATATCAGCTGCTTCATTTTGTCTTGAATGTTATGACAGGGTATTATAATCAAATGAATCATGACCATTCTCAGGAATAGACATAGTTGAACTGATAAGTACATGGTGACCTTAGCTGCTTACAGAGTTGTGTAAAAGTTTTCCCTTGTTGAAGAGGTATTTACTCAAAGCTGAAAAAGGCCAGAGGGTATGGTTCCTATTGGTGGCTAGAGCCATCAGTTTACCTCATTCAGTGCACTGTAGGCATTACTTGGCATTCGTTACCACATCCATTCCGCCCCTTGCTGCAACCCCTTTCATTCCTTTTTATTCTGCCTCCATTCATACTCTTTCTTCCGTCTTACTTTCTGCCCTCTCTTAATAATTGCTTCAACATTATACTCAATGCTGAATGACCTCATAGGCCCTAGCACGTGGGTTTGGCCTAAATTTTATATTCCAATTTTCAGTTCCAAAGTGTATGGTGCATTTATGCATTCAGATACTGCGAGCAGTACTTACAGAACTAGTCTCTGAAAATTCACAGGTTTGCTGGGTGTAATATAGTGACGATTTTTGTTGTGCTTTGTACATTAGTTATTTTACTCTTGTTGAAACTAGCTATTTTTCTCGGTAAGGACCTTTTGTCATTTATTTTCAGGGTGGAGTTCCAGTCTAAATTCTACAAAGGCGAAGGGTATCCATTCACCCCACTGACATTCAAGCACATTATAAATGAGGACGATGAAGAAGCTTAATGGTTGTGGGTTTACAATCCATACTTTTAAAATTAATATCTGGGGAAAAGAAAATTTTTAATATTTGACTTTATAGCTAATTATTTATATTTGCTTGGAGTTACTACATCTGTCAAGTTGTACAAAACAGCCTTCTTAATTTAATGATCAGTTATTTATTTAGGGTTCATTTTTCAGGGAATTCTTAATTTATTTTAAGTGACTTGATATATTAAGTAGCTTTTTTTAATATGATTCATTACTTTATGATGTGACCAAGCGAATTTCTCATCACTTTGAAGGTTGTGGCACAAAATGTGAATTTGAACAAAAAAGAAATCTTACCATGTAAATCCAGTTTTTATTGTGCAGTATATTAAAAAATATCAGTAACAGATTTGACTTAATTTTGTAAATGATATTATATATATAGATAGAGTAGGGAGGCTGCAGATTTGCTTGTGTTAATTTGTGCCATAATTCTGATAATTTTTACAAATGATCAAATTTGTGTTGTGCCAAGTTTCGTAAACACAAGCTGTACCGCCGTCCATTCTGATGAAAACGATCAAATTTATTCTTGTGTTGTGGTTTTAGGTTGTCTTCCATATCTCTAAGAGCTGTGAATCTTTAGAGTAACACTGGTAGTATTTTTAAGGAGTGGAATTCATCTGTAGCTTGGCTAGTATGTTTTTGCTCTTATGCAGTTGAAGATGACAAGAACTAAGTCAAACTTTCAAGACCCAAAATTGACTTACGGCATTTCTCTTGAGATTCAAAGCCAGTAGAGATAGGAACGTGGTGTTGTCCCTGAAATGAAAATTATTAACAAAGTAATCTTTTGGTGGTAATTCCAGAACTATTTGCATTTCTAATTGGCCTTGTTATTTGGCTCTGTAAATATATTAAATTCTAAACCTAGTACTTTCCTTATCCTTTCAAGTGGAATATTTTTATCTCGGGAGAACTGTACTTAATGTACTTAGCTTTGTCAATTGAAGTTTTATTTTCATTGTTTTTTTTTATAGGTAGCAAGGCCATTTGTCCCAATTCTAGCACCAACAGTGCTAGTGGAATTAATAATACATATAAAGATTTTGGTATTACGAAAAAGTATGTAAGGTTCAGCCTTCAAGCTCTGGTCTTGTGTCGTCGTCAATGGGCGATATCTCTTGCAGATATTCGCAAGAGTTCATTACTTGTCCTTGCCTTTTTATTATCTACATAAATGAGCCGGACTTTTGAATGACTGTGACTTATGAGTGACCCGCAAAATGAGCAAGTTAGCTGGTTGTATGTACTAAAATTGTTAATCATTCCTAGCAACAAGGCAACAACAATTGCTTGCGAAGACCCTAAGAAAATGGGTGAAAGCCTAGTAAAACAGCTTTTGTTCTTCAAATAGAAAATGTAGGATTATGCACATAGCTTATAAGAAGAATGCAATCTATAGCCTGCCTGGCTTGGAGATAAATGTCGTCATCAACCGAACGACCCAGCTGTGGCGAAAACGATGGACTTTTAGTGGACTGTATATGCATGATGTTGTTACTTAGTCAAAAACCGCTAAAAGCCTTACATAACAACTCCACAAAACTCACTTTGCGGTTTCTAAATTACCGAGAGATATCTCTCAACCCACTTGATTATTAACGAGGATAACACTCCAATATCATTAATGAATAGTACCACAATTAAGTACTTTCACTTCTGAGCAGTCCTTGTAGACATGAACTTGGATCACAAATCGCCATACGAGATACGACGAGAGGTACCCTCTCTCTCTCTCTCTCTCTCTCTCTCTCTCTCTCTCTCTCTCGCTCTCTCTCTCTCTCTCTCTCTCTCTCTCATCTTCTCTCTCTCTCTCAATGTTGCGAGTACTCACGGGTTGATTTTCAAACCTAGAGGACCGCTGTGTTATCTCGTTTCTAAAAGTTATTTGCATAACAAAGTATGAACACACTAAAGGTATATCAGATCAATATACATTCACCATCCACTAAATTGAAACATAGGAAAAATGAAATAAGATCGAAGGATACTGAAACGCATTTGATAAATGTAAAGTTAAAATTAGTTTAATAACAAAGTTAAACATATCAAAGAGTAATAACATATAAGTGACAAGTGAAATTAATCACTAAATGGGAATTATAACTCAAAGGCACTCAAAAGAAAAAAATTACGACAAAATTCAAAGAATCAGGGCAATCGCCCTTTCTAAATCCACACACACATCACAACACAACACTAGATAACAGGCCACCTCAAAAGTTGAGCCAAAAAAATGTTCGTTCCGTCCTGCATTCGGGTTTTGTTGGGGAACAGAGAAGTTAATACAATTACTATGAAATCAGAACTGACTTGCAAGGTTTTCATGAGCATAAAAAACTTTACAATAATAAGTTCGTTGTCAAAAATAAATTCCAAATATAATAGTGTGCAACTTCAACATATTTATTAAATGTAGAGAATTAATTGGTGGAGTGTCAATACAATTTAGGGCGATATCACGCCCATACAGTGTACTACCCACATACGCGTTCTGAGGGGCGAACTACTACCCTTCCTTTCTCTTGACCTCCCTTAATGGCTTCTCTGGCGAGAGGCACAAACAAGACCCAATAACACCTTCAACTCTTACTATACGTAATATGCGCAATACACTCACCAAGAGCAATTTCATATATATTTAAGGACAAATGAATTATCATAACTAAAACAGTAATTTTACTTCGTTATTAAAACGTCAACTGACGCTTATGTCAAAAGACTACGTCGTTGTGTAAAACCATCTTTTCGGTGCTAACCGCACTACAGACAGATATACTACTCACTAGAACAGAAAAATCAGATAAAATAATGTTACGAGTGTCATTCTCGAGCAGATGTGGTTCTTTCACCCTTATCATGTCATGCAATGTAGACGTGCATATTTTATAAAATATATGGGCATGCGAATATATTTGGTTTCCAAATGAATACAAATACAGTAACATAGTTCCTGTCTGTCGGTTAACTGACAAACGGCAATACGCAGTGAAAATCAATCAATAATTTCTCATGAGACAGACACTAATAACTATAATAATTGACAAATAGGATAGAAACAAGCGAATACACAAAAAACATTAGAAAATAAAATCGTTGTGAGGAATTCCTCACATCAGCAGTTGTTATCTTCAGTTACTTATAACTTAGCACTCTATAAAAGGTAAACATAAAGCCCTGAAAATACTGCAGAAGAACATTTAATGTCGAAGTTGCTGCTGGAAAAAAGGAGAAGTTATTATTTAAAAAAGGACACGGGCAAATTAGAAGCAACGCAATAACGATAAATGGCTTATTGTAACCATGTCTAAATGGTAAGTTTGGTGTCAAAGTTCACTCCTGACGGCAATAGAAATGCAGTGATGTAGCTACTAAATGGTTCACAGAACATTCTCAATATGTATGGGCATGTATACCTGCATTACAAAGTTAGCAAATCAAAGCTTAGGCCTAATTCAAATTCACAAATATGTAAAGGAATATTTAGAAGCCAGTGAATATCAAATGACTAGCATTCATACTTGCCTTAAAAATGTTAATTCTGATTCCTTGTTACAATCAGCAACTTTATCATATGTCAAATTACGTAATTTTATTTTGATTGTGATCATTTTATCATTTTCAGGTCACTGAGAAATTATAAGCAAGATCATCGCTTAAAAATAATAGAATGTTAGTATTACTAATACAGGTAGGTAAATATGAATAATCGTCATCATCTACAATATATACTATTTAATTAGATTTCATGGGAGTAAATTATCTGCAAAGAGATTATTTAAGCATCATATATTTTCACTATCCAGAGCTTTATGCTTACGCATAAAACAAGTAAAACTCGGTTTGAAATGGACACTGCAAACGAATGAACGACTGGTGTAGTTACCAGCTAGTATTTATTAAGCTAGTTCTTTGTTAAAAGATATATTCGAATTTAAGCGTTGTGACATATATCACTGTAATATTCATATTCTAATAGTATCCTTACACCAAAATCCATATTCTTTATGAATAATAAGAGCGTAAAAGTGTGTACATTGTAAAATTCACTTCAATTTTCAAAAAAAAAAAATAATTTGTTGAAAAGCATATTGAAATTTAAATCGGCCACGTTCTATATAGTTATAATATTCATTTTTTAAAAGTACTTTTACACATATTGCGACACTTTCCAGGGATCAGAAACGCGTAAAAGTGTATAAAAGTGTAAAATCCACGAAAATATTCTCAAAACCATAATAGGCAACTGGACACCCAAGCAGGTGTAAAGTGTCTTCCCGAATAATACTGTTACCGTGCAGTTGGTAACTGGCCACGTCCTAGGTTGTATCTGTAGCCGGTGATCCTCCTTGGTGACCCTCCTTCACCTCGTAACCTTTGTTATTTGACCTCTTGAGTGACCCTTCTTCCTGCGAGTCTAAACATGGCCCAGGCACCTGCCAAAAGGATGAAGCCCAGCAATTCGACGCGGGACGAAGAATTTTTCCCTGGTTAGACTTTAAAGACATTTTCTTTTATTTTTCCTTTTTTTCTTGAAACAACTAAATTAATCCAGCCATTTGTTGTTTTGTTTTATATGTTGTTTTTAGTTGACTTAATTTAGTTTTTGATTAGCAGTGGTGTTTTGATGTTCCTCGAGTTTTGATTGGCTGAAATTGGCTCGATTATTCGGTGGGTTTCGAAGTTCACATGTCCAGATCGTGGGTGCATATCTGAAGTGTTATATATATATAATATATATATAGATATATATATATATATATATATATATCTATATATATGTGTGTGTGTGTGTGTGTGTGTGTGTGTGTGTGTGTGTGTGTGCATAATATTTATTATAATGTTAATATTTTTATATTCATAGTTGTATCTTTTAATTTTATTTTTATCCTAATTATTATTTATATCCATGTATTTCTTGTTATTTATAATTTTCATATTTTTACCCATAATAGTTATGATATGAAATTTTTTACGCTAATAATTATTTTTTTATATATATTTGCCAACTAATATTTACCATTTTTATATCTTTACCCCTCAATATTTCCGTATTTCTCGTGTCTCTTATGATTATATTTTGCATGTAATTATCCTTTACATGGGAGTAAATATATGTTGAATTTGAAAGTATATACACACATATGTATATATATATATATATATATATATATATATATATATATATATATATATATGTGTGTGTGTGTGTGTGTTTTTATGTATATGTTGTATATATATATATATGAGAGAGAGAATATATACATATATATATATATATATATATATATATATATATATATATATATATACATATATATATATATATATATATATAAAGGTTTTTTTGCCACGAAGGAAAAAATGAAAAAACGAGTTAGCCGAGTACTTTCGGTCCTATTCGGACCCTTTACTGAAAGTACTCGGCCAACTCGTTTTTTCAATTTTTCCTTCGTGGCAAAAAAAAAACCTTTATTTATACATAGCATCACGTTTTATATACTTCGTGATCAAGTTATTTCATTATTCATTATATATACTATATTATATATATATATATATATATATAGATATATATATATATATATATATATATGAGAGAGAGAGTGAGTGAGTTTGGAGCACTGATAGCCAGGCGAGATAGATGCTATCAGTATGGTTGACCTTGCAAGGACCTACTTCCTCCCAACACATTATTATTATTATTATTATTATTATTATTATTATTATTATTTTAGTGTAACTTTTTGTCGAAATTTAACAAGACATTTCATGACCCCTATTTTACCCTCCCAAAATGACTATGACTCAGCTCAGTTTTCAAGGTCACTGGAAGAACATGGCCCTATTTTCAAGGTCACATAGGTCACAGAAGTGACAATTTTCTATGTGGACACAATTTAAACAACAAATTTTTACATATAATTTTTATGTTCCATTTGTAAGGTCAATCAGGAATAATTTATGACAGTTAACCTCAGAAGTTAACGGACTGTCAAGACTAGTTAGGCCTAGGCTGACCAATTTCATGCAAATATATATATATATATATATATTATATATATATATATATATATATATATATATCTATATATATATATATATAATGTGTGTGTATTAATTATATGTGGGTGTATTCATTTCGTTAATCTGGTAAATAAGTCTTATTTTCATTATTGATTTAATGAACGAAAGATTTTTTTGTAAATTTGAGGATATGTGTATATTTATATCTGTGTACATGTAATATACGAAGGCATAAATACACTACCCACACACAACGAAGCACCTTGCACGATAATCCCGTTTTTTAAAGTACCAAGGCTACCGTGAACTGTGTCGGAGTAAAGTACTTCTAAGTGCTCCTGTTACTTATATCAAGTTGCAGGAATTACTTCTTTTTTTTTCATTGTTACTTTCCTCGCTATTATTTTTTTAAGTATTCTAAGTAGGGGGAGTTGTGGAAAGCAGGATACATAGTATACCTTTTCCACGCAGTGTCAGGTGACGTAAGGGACAGGCGCGCATGCGCGCGTAAACGAGACCAGCACCCGTTTTTCCAAGCTCCTGGGAGCTTTACGGTCGGCGTAGCATGACCTGGCGTAGCTAAACTTGATGCTGTTGCCATGTTAAATGCTTAGCATTGACTCGAATAATCGCGAGGCTCTCTCGATCCTAGGTCTTGCATAGACTCGAAGTCTTGAGACTACGTCCTCAAATATCTGGAGAATGTCACCTAAAATTATCTCAAGATTATCTCCTAGACTTTGCACAGAATCGAATAATCTTGAGGTTGTCACCTCAAATAAACTCGAGACTGTCTTCTAAAATGGTCTCTTGCCTGCACAGACAGATAATCTCCAGACCATCTCCTAGGCCTTTCACAGACTCAAAATCTCGAGGCTTTCTCCTCGTATAATCTGGAGACTGTCTCCTCAAATAATCTCGAGACTTATCTCTGATGCCTAGAACAGACTCAAAATCTCGACGTTACTACTCAAATAATCTCATAGTCCATGCACAGACTCAAGGTAACCTCCCAGAACTAGCAGAGACTCAATCTTGAGACTATCTCCTAAGCCTAGACTCATATAATCTCGAGGTATCTCCTAGGCCTAACAGAGTCAAACTGACTCGCTGCCCAGTGTTGTTTTTATTTTAGATTAAGCTGACCTTATGCCAGGACGGGCTCTTGCTCATAGAGCACCTCGTAAAATTGCCAAACTTCAGCCAAGCAGTGTCCAAAAAGTGCCTGGAGAGAGTCTCTCTCTCTCTCTCTCTCTCTCTCTCTCTCTCTCTCTCTCTCTCTCTCTCTCTCTCTCTCTCTCTCTCTCTCTCTCTCAAGAACTGAAAGAGCTTATCATTCTTTTGTTTTGTCTATCACCAAAGGCACAAGTTGAGAGGGAGATAAAGCAATGGGTGAGGTTTAGATAAAGAGAGATTATGTAAGTCTAATGAAAAGTAAGACTTATTGCGAGAGTCTGTAAGGCTTGGAGACAAGAGACTTAAATAATGATGAACGTTCAAAAGAAGAGTTGGTTAACTCGGTTGCTATGCACCGGATTGCACAAGTTAAACCTGCTATACAAACCTTTTGTTTTGATGCATCGAGAAGGAAATAGACCATTTGGAAGGACAAAGTTTTTTTTATCAGATTCCAAGTGCATGTTATGCTTCTTTGCACGTAGTCTTATAGTCTAGTAGCGCAGTAAAAAAAATGCAAAATGATCTAGACCTGATAATCATGTCCGTTAAATATAAATTTCTTATCTTGTACTTAACGGTTTTTTAACTATTTGTACTTTTATATAGATGTTAATATTGATGTACTTCTGTTCATTAATTTGGGACTGATTAAATACATATAAAACAGAGTAAAATAATTGTTATTTTTAAGAAGTAAATGGTTTGGAGAAAAATTTACCAAATGGTTTAGTCTGCTCATTAGGCCTATTATCTCTCTCTCTCTCTCTCATTCATAATATTTTTTTTATATTTATTTTTCAGGCGTCTCCCAAATTCAGTATAAACCAGATGCCGGCCCGGACGAGACCTTGGTCTTCCGCCATTACAACCCCCAGCAAGAGATCCTGGGACGCACCATGGAGGATTGGCTTCGGTTTTCGGTTTGCTATTGGCACACCTTCCGAGGCGTAGGTGCGGAGCTCGGGATGTGGTCCTTATTTTTGTCAACATTACTTTATATATATATATGATATATATATATATATATATATATATATATATATATATATATATATATATATATATATACATACGTATGATATTATATACATAAACCATATACTATATATATACTATAATATTTATATATAATATATATATTATATATATACTATACCGTATATTATATATTTCCTTATATACTATATATATATATCCATATACATATATCTACTATATAGTATATATTAACTATGATTTAGGTATATTAATAAGTATAGGATATCTCTCCAGACGTAAATATATACAGCGTATAATATATATATCACGTACTAGTATTTTATATATATATATATATATACTACGTGTATAATATATATATAGATTATTATTATATTATATTAGTCTATTTATTACTATTTATTATATATATGTTATAATATATATATATTATATATCTATGAATAATTATCACATCACGGTGATTCATATAAATCATTCGAGCTACAAATGTCCTTTAATATTTAATTCGCTCTACCTCGGAATTGATATATTTTCATATATATAAAAGTCCGTTGAAATGAAGAAAAAAGTATAAAGTTAAATAAGCCTTGTCTGTTAGGGCTTATAAAAAAATAGTTACTTACAGAGGTCATGTTCCAGTAATGGTCGGGAAACTCAAAAAGTCCAGGGCATATATATAGGCCTATTGAATGAGATTTTAAGTCTGACTTCTGCTCAGAAAATTAACTTGTAAAAATTGTGTAGGATCTTCTCAAAGAAAAGCCTTTCTCTTTCCTGACATAAGGAAAATAGACCCACAGATTATCCCCGTATACTTTTCAAATTTATCAAGCAAAATGAAGTCTGTAACGTCTGTTGCATCATTTATTTTAAGTATCTGTAGGCTCATTTACTTTTAGTCTCTATTATCCCTCTTCAGGAAGCGACCCCTTCGGGACAGCCACCATCAAGAGACCCTGGGAGAACGGGACTGACTCTGTGGACACTGCCAAGAGGCGCATGAGAGCCGCCTTTGAATTCTACACGAAGTTAGGTAGGTCTAGTGCAGTCAGTGCACGTCACGCGTTTCATTGTATAGGCAAAACTATCCCCACTTTTGAGCCTTTTACTAATCCATTTCAACTTTCTCTAATTTATTTCGAGGATAACCCTCCCAACTCCTCCTTTTGGCTCCCAAGTGTTGAGTGTATGAAAGTGCCCAAGTGCTTGGCTTTATAACCATTCTACATTTTAGTAGTACCATATTTACATGAAATTATTGTACCTTTGCAAATGATTCCTGGATTTTAATCTCCACAAATATAATACATGTATATATAGTATATATGGTATATCATATATTGTAACAGGCGTCAAATACTGGTCGTTCCATGACCGTGATATTGCACCGGAGGGAGCAACCTTAGCAGAGACCAACGCCAACCTGGATCAACTCGTCGAACTGGCTGCAGAACTTCAGAAAAAGACTGGGGTCAAGCTGCTCTGGGCCACCTGCAACCTGTTTAATCACCCAAGGTCAGACATGCAGACATTTTTTATTGTTTGTTTTGTGCAGTCACTTATAAAAGTACCCGTTACTTATGCAATTCTGGCAATTTTGTTTTGAATTGTTTTTTCAGTACAGTCGAAAAGGGATAGCGTTTTGAACTCAGTCCTACCTGTCCAAAAGATGTGTAGACGTGGCAAGGTTGAATTTAACTGGTGAAAACAGTTCATCTCATGACATTTTCATATTTTAAGCAAAAAGACTAATGTCTTTGAAACTTAGTTTAATAAATTCAGTGATTAATACATTAATCTGAATTAAAATCTAATGTTTCAAATCACATTGCTTTCGTCTTTTCATTTAAAATTAGTTAGGTCAAAACTGTCTAATGTTTCAAAGTCTATTGCTTTTAAGGCCTTCATTCCTTTCTATTCACAGAGGAAACACTGTTGCAGGTAAAAACTAAAGATGGTATAATTGAAAAAAAATATATATTGCATTTAAACCAACAGATACATGCACGGAGCTGCAACAAGTTGCGATGCCTACGTCACAGCTTACGCAGGGGCACAGGTCAAAAAGGGTTTAGAGGTCGCCCACAGATTAGGAGCCGAGAACTTCGTCTTCTGGGGAGGGCGAGAGGGTTACAATTCGTTGCTCAACACTGATATCAAGGCGGAGCTCGACCATATGGCTGCGTTCTTCAGGATGGCAGTTGGTAAGACCCTAGTACTACTGCTATTATTTATTTGTCACTTTTAAATTATCATTTGGATCATCATCAGATCAGTAAGACTAATCTTCAGTCACCACTGTTATCAATATGGAAAAACCTGTACAGCATTCCGAGCAAGACAACTGAAGACTTCTCTAAGCACATTTTTGAGACATATAGCCTACTCTTTTGTTCCGTTCAAAAGCTGGTCAAAACAACTTGTATCTATACTCTGTTTTTTCCATCTGTCCATCCACCTGTGGTGTTTGCGCATGGTAACACTGCGTTCCGGGCTTTAAATAATATCCTATTTCAAATATTAACAGTGTAATTCGCATACAATAAATTATTAAAACACTTTTCAGTTGTAAATGTTCACCAAGATATCCCTTTATTTACCTAAAACTTACACATAACGTAACTATTTAAAGCCCGGGACGCAGTGTTACCATGATTAGTATATTAGGACAGATCTCGGCTTCATTACTAAGAAAGGGAGCCATCTTTCGGATCAAAAAAGAAATAAAGGAACATGTTTTGATATTTTTTAATGCATTCATAAATATCACATGGGAATTGTACTATATGTATACCTTGGTGAAATTAAATCTTGTGTGTAATTCCAATTATGACTGATTATCTTTAGATTTTTCTTAGAAGTATTTATGGTTTTATAGTTTCTGTAGCTATAAAATTACCTAAATGAAACTCACTATTTTGTTTCCAGCCTACAAAGAAAAAATTGGATTCAAAGGACAGTTCTTGATAGAGCCCAAGCCAAAGGAACCCACCCGCCACCAGTACGATTATGACTCCCAGACAGTAATGGCTTTCCTTCACCAGCATGGCCTGACGCAGTATTTCAAAATCAACGTGGAACCTAATCACACGACCTTGGCAGGACACCCGTATGAGCATGACGTGGTGTTTGCATCTGCGTAAGTACTGAGTCACATTTTATTTTACTTAAAATTAAAATGTGTATGTGCTTTTCACTGTATTTACTTTTGGAAAACATTCATTGTGACCAGTTCCAAACATTATTCATGCTGGAACTTCAGACGTTGAAGCGAAGATACAGCGCATCACTTCCATAGAGCAGCTTTCCTTGTATAATAATTTGCTTACGTTTTTATCCATTTATTTATTTTTTTCCTTTTCTGATAGCAGACTTTCTGTTTCCTATTACTTTCTGTTACTCCTTTCAAATGAACACCATATTCTTTGAAAGCTAGAATAGCCCGTGATGGACTTGTTCCACATGAATAGGGCTCATCCTCTGAAAGTAACAATAATAATAAAAAGTATCAACATTTGTATATAAATTCTTTTCAGGTATGGGATGCTTGGCAGTATAGATGCAAACACAGGATCCCCCGATCTAGGTTGGGACACTGACCAGTTCCCAATGGACATTCGCAACTGTACAGTCATCATGAAAACTGTCATTGAACAGGTAAGGTCAATGTTGTCATTTTTAATAATATGGAGGTCTACTTTCATAGTTTTATCATATCATAGTTAAATTAATTTCTTGGATCATGTACTGACTAAAATATAAAATCCCATTACTTAATAA
Organism: Macrobrachium nipponense; assembly: GCF_015104395.2. NCBI lineage: Eukaryota > Metazoa > Arthropoda > Malacostraca > Decapoda > Palaemonidae > Macrobrachium > Macrobrachium nipponense. Next base: position 11,458,409 of record NC_061102.1, read on the forward strand.
CATGCCACAACGGAAAAATTTATAGTACTGTACTATACTGTTTGTTTAATCTGCCTTTTAGAAGCAAAGCAAAACCAGTAATAATTATTTTAAGTAATCAGCAGTGTTGTGATTTAAACACCATTCATATATTATATGTTATATGCTCTTAGGACCTGAACTGGTAATCACTTGTAACTACTTTTTAGTTTGCAAGTCACATAATATCCGAGGAATTCATGCATTTTCGAACTGATTTACACCCATACATTTTGAAACTAATTTACACCACAGTAACAATTGTGCTGGGCATTTTCAAACTAATTTACAGTAGTACAGTAATGACTGGCTTGGACAATAAATATAACAGATCCAGAAATTATTTTAGGAGCTGGTGAATGGAGAGCCCTCTGTCCAATATTACTTTGAACCATTCTATGTTTGATAAGTATGGGAGCCAGCATTCCAAGATTAAGAATGGTGCCAGGCCTGTTGTTAAATTAAAGCCTATGGTAGCACAGGCTTTCACTTTTAAGAGACTATTTCACTTGTAAGAGAACTACAGAAAAATAGATCGGCCAAGCACTTTCATGCTTACCATGAGCTGGGATATATCGATGAGATGAGTGGTTGCTTATAGAAGGGCCTTTCCGAGAAAAATCTATTTAATATTTTCATCCGTACAACGACGGGTCAAATATGAGTAAGGACATTAGGCATAGGTTCAAGTTTGTGATGGTAAAATTTTTTCTTCGAGTCATAAGAGCTTAATAGATGGCAGTAAGTATGGATAGGACAACCTGTAGAGACTATTTAACTTTCTTTTTCTAAACAATTCTACCCTTAGGGAGGACTGGCACCAGGCGGTCTAAACTTTGATGCCAAAGTTCGTAGAGAATCGACAGAGCTTCAAGACATGTTTATTGCTCACGCAGCTGCGATGGATACCTTTGCCCGTGGCCTGAAAAATGCCGCCAAAATAGTTTCGGAAGGAGTCATGCGGAAGTCTTTATTGGCAAGTATTCATATGTCATTCTGCTTTATCTCCCGATACATACTCTGCAAATTCTGCGTATACTCATTGTAGTACTTATCAAGCAGGCAGTTTTTAGTACAAGAGCAGCAATATGTTCTTTTATGCATGTTATGTACGTACTTAAGACCCCGAGAGATTCTAGTTTATATAAATTAATTGGGTGTTCAATATTGCTTTTTGAGTCGCTCACTTTCGGCTCACTACAGCAGGGGAAGAGTCAACTAGCGTCCTCTAAATTTTTTTTATTAACAGTTATGTTCATGAAATGCTTTATTACCTATTTTAGAATCTGTTCAAACTTGATATTTAAAAGAAATTGTCCAATAGAATCTGTTAAACTTTATTTAAGAGAGACTGTCTTAGATTTTGTGTTCCATATAAACACAAGTAATGGTCATACACCTTATTCCACAGTATGCTTGCACAGGTGTTAGGGCCAATATTCATATCGTATTCTTATTCCAGTAATAAAATAAGAGCATTTAAAAGGTCTATATTATTGCTGCTTAAGTAGGTAAGCACTTTGTACCAAGGGTATTGTATATTTATTTGTATACCTTGGTTAGTTTTTGACCTCCAACTAATTAACTGTTGTGAAATTACCACTTGGTAATGAGCACTCCACAGTCTAGGCATCTGACATCTTCAAGATCAACCTATATTTCAAATTGTATCATAATGATAAACTTGTTTCCCACCTTAGAAATAAAATGTCTCGCTACATACCAGATTTGGTCCGTAATTTTTTATCTTTTATTACCAGACACGCTATGTATCCTGGAATTCAGGAATGGGCGCCCGGATTGCAGCAGGTGAAGCCACTCTCGAAGAATGTGAAAAACTAGTTCACGACCATGGTGAGCCAAAGAGTACATCGGCTCACCAAGAACATTTTGAGGCCATGCTTAACCATTACATTTAAGGTAACATGACTTAACATATAGTTCAGTTTGGATGAATTATAAAATTTAGACTGCCAAGTTTTGGGATCTCTGAAGTCATTCAGCACTGAAAGGGGAAACTAAGTAACATGGTTTTAATGATGTAACAGGAGAAAAACCCACATTTACACAATGAAGTAATTGTTAGAGGGGAAAGTAAGATAGAGTCTAGATAACATGAATTAGAGGTACTGTAAAAGGCAGTAAAAAGGTTGCAGATTGGGGCCAAAGGTACAATGCAAAGAACCTAAAGTAAGATCTGCAGTGCACTTCCAGTGATAGTTTAGTTTGTTTCTTACAAATATGATGGATATAAACTAAAAAATGAGATGGTCAGCTTTGTAATTTTTTTTTTTCTATTTCAGGGAATTTTCTTCCTAAAATGCTGTTCTACTGCCATTGTTGAGTCCAGAAAAGTACAGGTTACATCAACCATTTTAATAAATAATCTGGACATGCTTGAGTTTTCTGATAACCTATCAATTTAATTACAAACCCTCAATTCGTCTAGGTATGTACTTTTGAACCAGGAATTTTACTGAACACAGTATTCTTCAATAGCAATGTGGAGTTAGATGGAGAACAGGGCTGTGTAAGATGATATACAGTTGAAAAAGGAAAGTTAAATACCAATTACTGTACAAAATTTTAAAAAAATATAAATTTGACATTACAAAATCAAATCAAATGGGTTATAGAAACTCATCTGAAACTCCGAAGTTTATTTCTATTACTTCTTCTTGGATACACCAACAGTGCGACCACGGCGGCCGGTGGTCTTCGTGTGCTGACCGCGCACTCTCAGACCCCAGTAGTGCCTCAGACCACGATGGGCTCTGATCTTCTTCATGCGCTCGAGATCCTCACGTAACTTTGTGTCGAGGTTATTGGACATCACCTGGAGAAAGAAATTATTATCAATTTTCTTATATGCATTCAATGATCTCAAAAGTACTAAGTAATAACAAGTCACAAATACTATGCCTTATTCCAAGCAAATGCCCCTCCAGTTGCCAATGGCTGCTTAAGCTCTAGTTATGGCACCCTGACATATGGATGCTTTAGCTTCTCCACAGTTAGAGAAACCTGGAGATTCCTCCAAGTTATCTACACAAGAGGATACACCACCCCAATTGTTCATCCCTCAAG